>NC_048306.1:38378743-38450341 GCF_013100865.1 Trachemys scripta elegans
GCGCTCCCCCCGCCGCCCCTTACCAGGTGCCGCCCCAAGCATGTGCTTGGGTGCCTGGTGCCTGGAGCCGGCCCTGCAAATAGGGCCCTGATCCATGTTGGGGCCACTTGGTGCTACTGTAAAAAACTAATAACAAAATCCAGGTGGATGTTACTGGATGTTGAGTGGGACAACGAAAAGCTTCCCTGTAAAAACAGAGCTTCCTGCATTGCTGCATGGTACTTGGCCAGTGTCCCTTTCACTCCAGCACGCACGCACACATGCACACACTCACTCAGGAATCCCAAATCAGCTCAGAACTCTGCCTTGTCTGTGACACAGGTGCCAGCAAGTGCATAGCTGGGCCTGGAGCTGGCAGCTAGAAAACACTGTAAAGGGGCCACAGCCAGGGGTGAATATTGTTTTCCCCCAACCCTCCCTTTACTGTAGCATACCTCTGCTCCTATTCTGTAAGGGGAGAATGTGATAGAGAAGGGAGAAGAGGATGATGGGCCCTGTTTTCTCTCCCCCTCTCAAGGGCAGTGCCCTCCGATTCCCACCCCTGCCTTACATCCCCCGTGGAACTATCCCCTGCGCCAGTCTGGCCTGCCTGTGTGGGAGGCAGCTGATAATCATGGGGCTGAGGTGGACATGGCTTCCCCTCCCTAACACTTGTGTTTAGGGTATGTCTACACTGGAAACTTCAAAGCACTGCTGTGGGAATGCTCCCACAGCAGCGCTTTGAAGTGAGAGTGTGGTTGCACATGAACTCCTGGTAATCCACCTCCACAAGAGGATTAGCTCTGAGCGCTGGGAGCACGGTCCCAGCACTCGGAGCCTGTCTACACTAGTACGTTAAAGCACTCAGACGTGCTACTCTCAGGGGGGTGATTTTTCACTCCCCTGAGCCAGCAAGTTAGAGCGCTGTAAAATGTAAGTGTAGACAAGCCCTTAGTGGCTCTAGGAAGCACAGGTCTCCTCTACACTGGGTATTAAGCCATCAGGGACCACCCAATGGTATAGCTGCACTGCACAACTCCCCAGTGTAGACAGACAGCACTCCTGTAAGCACAGGGAAGGCTGCACTGATGCATTTTCATAGCCAGTCAGCATTAGGGCTATGCACTAGTTCAGCCATGCTAGAGGCTAGACAGCAATACCTGGGGCAAACCTCCAGTGTGGACTGGGCCTTCGGCAGTAAGTGGGGTAGCATGCACCTCCCATGTGGGAGAGGACATTAGAATGCACCTGAGTAGTGGAACTTAACACTTAGGATGCTGCAGTGCAGGAGGCTTATGCACAGGCGCTACCCTCCGTCACTGGGGACAAATTTGACATTTTGTATTTGGTGCCCAGATGTTTAGGGTTTACATCGCACCTTAGGGTAGGTACGAATCATGGTGATGGGCATATCAGAAACGGATGAGTAACCTGCCTTCTACAAGAACCCAAACTCTCCAACCCACCTACCATCATCTGGGAATGAAAGGGTGGCCTAAGGTCTGTGCTTGGTGAATGTTTGTGATGCCATGAGGACTGATTCAGCAGGGAAGGGACTAGCCTGCAGGCGTCTGTTTCCCTAAGGGCCTTCCTTCCCCACTGTCACACCCACCTGCATTTCCCGGGTCTGGTTCCAAACACAGCACGCTCAGGGTTGGCTGTGGAAATCCCCTGTATTTAACTAATTGCTCCAGCCTCTGGGAGAACTCCCACCATGCTGGCTAATCAGTCTTCTCCATGCTAGGGTTACCATATTTTGTGCCTCCTAATGGAGGACACTCCCGGGGGCCCCGCCCACGCCCCCGCCCCAACTCCGCCCCCTCCCAAAGTCTCCGCCCCCTCCCCTGCTTCCCGCGAAAATTTAATTCGCGGGAAGCCTGAAGCAGGTAAGGGGGGGGCGGAGGCGCGGCCCAGGCTGGCCCCCCGGCGCAACCCCCGGCTCCCCGACCCCGGCCCTGCTCCCGGCCCGGCTCCCCGACCCCGCGCGCCCGGCCCGGCTCCCGGCCCGGCACCATGCCCCCGGCCCCGCGACCCCGGCCCCGCACAAAGAGGCCCCGGCCGAGCCTCCCGATTTTCCCGGACATGCCCGGCTTTTGGGGATTTCCCCCCGGACGGGGATTTGAGCCCCCAAAAGCCGGACATGTCCGGGAAAATCCGGACGTATGGTAACCCTACTCCATGCTGGACTGATTTTGCTGGACAAAAGTCTTATCTGTGTTGCCCCCCAAGCTGAGACTCAACTCCCTCATGAGTATCGTGCCATGTCTGTGAAATACAAATGACTAAGCCAGATAGTCTGTGCAGCACCTGGCTGCCTGTATAGGCTGCCAGCCTTTGTTTGTTTTGTCTCCCCATGCTCAAAAACAGGTTATGCAGGTTAGCAGTTCCTCCACATGCTTCTGTAGCAACACTTCCCTTCAGGGCTCCCTGAGTTATGGCACATTCAAGGAGAAACCTCCCTCTCTGGCTTAGGTCTCCAGGTACTACCTGTATTGCCATCTGGTGGGAGTAATGTCCTGCCTGCACATGAGCCCCATCAGGAAAGCTTCTACTCCTGCCACAGCTAGTTTAGAAAATGTTCACAGATAAGAGTTGGATCCTGCTATCCCTTGCTTTCTCCTGGCAGTGCCTCTGTGGAGAGGCTAAGCAGGTTTGGGTTGCAAGGCTGGTTTTGTTTGCCCAGCCCTGCTTTCAACATTTCCTGCCCACCAGCTATCAGGTCAGACTTAAGGGCTGATATTCATAGTGGTAGGTAAGAGCACTGAGACTAGGCAGGAGCGGGGTGTAGTGCTATCCTTCACTTGCAGAGCTCTAGTGCAGTGGTTCTCAAAATGGGTCAGGGCCCCAATGTGGGTCACACCCCCATTTTAATGAGGCTTCCAGGGCTGGCGTTAGACTTGCTGGGACCCAGGGCTAAGGCCCAAGCCCCACCACCTGGGGCCAAAGCCGAAGTCTGAGCCCTACCGTCTGGGCGCAAAAGCTGAAGCTTGAGGGCTTCAGCCCTCGGTGGTGGAGCTCAAGTTACAGGTCCCCAGTCTGGGCCTGAAGCTCTTGGTTTCAGCTTTGACCACCCAGTCTGGGGCAGTGGGGCTCAGGCTTTGGCCCCCCTGTCTGGGGCAGCAGGGCTCGGGTGTGCTCAGGCTTTGGTCCCCACTCCTGGGGTTGTATAGTAACTTTTGTTGTCAGAAGGGGGTCATGGTGCAATGAAATTTGGGAACCGCTGCTCTAGTGACATAGAGGTGTTCTCTCAGGCTTGCTCTGACCTCCAGGACGGCTGCTGCCTAGGCTCAGGGCTATACTGCCATGTATATTTAGACAAGACCCTCCGTGAACCCACATACTGGATGCTGTGCTCTGAGGTATGAGATGTGGTACTTTATCTATACTCTGCTGCTGGGGCCTCCCCCGCTGGGCCAGGGACAGTAATGTTAGCATTTGCAGTTATCCCTACTGCAAACATAAGACTGCATTCCCCACATCTCCCTGGAGAGGGAGCTCTTCCCTCCAGAGATTTGTTTAGCAAACAGCTAAAGGAGGGAAGCTGGTAAATAGTGTGTTGCAATTGGATGTGGGACTGAGGGAAGTTTAAAGCCAGACTAGACTTCCCCAGAATTCAGGGGCCTTTCAGGCTTGACGTCTTGGAGATGGGCCAAGCTGTTCAGATCTGGATCCAGACTTTCCCAGAGGATGAAGGGGCAGGATCCAGTGTTCAATTTGGACTCAACTAGCAAACACTACCACAAGCCACAGAGAAAGGAATAAACACACACCTAACTGGAGCACTATTGAACAGTTAGAGCCCAGGAGCAGGGAGGAGGAAAATTCTCCTGATATCCACCCACTGAGCATGAGTCGCTGGAGCTCTCAGCCTTTTCAAACCCAACTGCGTGATGCTGCCCACGAAAAACCAGAAGAGACAAAAGCCAGACCCAAGGTGACATCAGTTCCTTTAAAACACAGAACATTTCCCACCATGTCAACTTCAAGATTCATCCTTTGTGAGTTCAACAAATGTACAGTAATAACCAGAGAGAGAACACCAGGAATGGGGAAGACAGGGCCCAATCATGAACAATGTCCCTTCTGCTGAAGTACAGCTGAGACGTGCAGTGCCAAGCAAAGGCACAGGGCAGCAGGGGTGTCCAGGGATGCATGGATTTACTTGGAGACAGAAATCTCCTTTCATGACAGCAGAGGGTGGCCCCTGCACTCCAGGTTGTGGTGTGCAATTGACACAGTGTATTGGTGGGGAATGAAGCTCTGAACAAGCAGAGAGTCAGGGACTGGACTCCCCTCCTACCCCAAACCAGGGCTCTCCTGACAGGTTAGTAGGTGGGGGTGGGGACGAGTGTGCACTTTACTCATGCAGTGTGGGTGTCATAATGGAGACTGAACTTGCCCCTCCTGCTGGACACCTCAGTGTGCATCAGGAGCAGAGTGTGGAGAGGTTGGATTCTCCTCTCCCATTCACAGCCTGCAGTGGGTCCACAGGCACCAGACCCCACCTTGACATCAGAGTGCTGAGAGCTGCAGTGTGGGTGGCACAGGAGAATTCTGGTCTTGGTGCCTGTTCAGCTTAAACCTGCTTTGTGCTAGTGACTGGTGAGGAGGCCCCTTGGGCCCAGCCTGGCTGATCTCCTCTGCATAAATCACAGCTTTGCTGCCTGGCTGCTCCCCCCGCCTCCCCCCCCCCTCCGCGCCCCATTCAGTCTGTAAACAGGCACGTGTCACAGCTAGACACCGGGCAAGAGCCAGGCAAGTGCTTTCGATAGGTCATTGATATCGGCAGCTGCTCATGTTGGATCTTTTGGACCTGCTCCCTCCCTCTGCTGCGTGCATCAGACGATGCTGTGCCTCACGCCAGACTCGCAGGGTGTATCGAGCTGTGTGGGCCTGACTGGTGCACACCGCTGGCAGCAGACACACTGCAGAAAGTCAGAGACATTGTGCTGGAAGAGCTGGCGGCATGGGTGCAGGTACTGGAAGAAGAGGAGCATGAAGAAGATTGCCAGGCAGTAGCCCACCAGCAGCTGCAGCACCAGCAGTGGGGCGCAGATGTAGTTAAACACGTCTGTCTTGAAGAGGTACCAGAGGACAAGCAGGACAGCATTCTCCGCCAACCGCACAGCATAGTACATGGCCAACCGGCCCCAGTTCTGTGCCTTGTCTATCAGGTCCCGGTCAGCCAGCTTCAGTTGCACGGCCGACCAGCAGAATAGGTTGATGCCAGCGTACAGGAGGGTGACGGAGCACAGCACCACCACAGTGCCCACCCGGCTAAAGTTCTTTTCAACATTGTCAGGCAGCCGGGCACCACTACGCCAGAATTGCACCCATGGCAGGAAGAAGAGGATCAGCAGGTTGGCGAGCATAATGGGGATGATCCAGTGCTTGAAGACGCTGCAGAAGAGCACCAGGACGGCCACACGGGTGGAGATCTCCAGGCTGCGCCACAGGACGATACAGATGAATGCCAGCGGCCGCAGCTGGACCTTGTAGTCGTCGTATTTTATTTGGATGGCCAAGATGTTGCAGACCAGCGCCCCATAGGTGACTGATACCAGGCAGATGCCCATCAGGACTGCTGCACGGGAGGGAAGAAAGGTGGTGACCAGGGGTGGTTAGAGTGGTGGTTACACAGGGCAATGCACACGTGCTGCTCTAGACCATGCCTTCCCCTCTGCCCCCCTGTCCAAGCAGACCCTGGGTCAGGCACAAAGGTCTTGGCGTGGACAGGGGCTTGGAGTGGGTATTGGGGAGGGACAACTCATGCCCAATTCAAGCAGGCACTGGGGAGGGATGACTCATGGAGGGTGCGAGGAGGGGGTTGGAACTGGCACTGGGGCAGAATGGTCCCAGTGGTATGAAAAGGGGCTGGGAACGGGCAAGGGGCAGGGGAGGAATAGCTTGTGGCAGGCAGCAGCAGGGGCCTGCAGCAGCTGCAGGTGAGGGACAGAAACAGTCTGGTTAGCTAGATCCCAAATGGGAAAGGAATGTCCCAGCTGAGAACGGCCTGGTGAAGACAGTATGTCCTGGTGCCCTAAATCCTCCCCAGCAAGCCTCTTTCTTGTTCCTGTATCTATAAGTGTAGCGACCCAAGACCGTCTTCTGCCCAGAGTAAGTGGGAACATTTGCATTCCTTCTTACCTGCTGGGTGAGTGGGTGCTCAGTACCATCTACTCCTTCCCCCACCCCACTAATTCAGACAGCTAACAAACCCCATGTCACTCCAGAAAGGAGATTCAGTTGAGCCCAGATACCAGCAGGCCCAGAGCCAAGGCTGCCCCTGCATCAGCTAGGCCTGAATTTGGCTTAAGATCTCTGAGTTAGGGTAAAATTCTGCTCTTGGCGGGGTTGTGCGGCTGTAACTGGGCAAGATCTGGTGGCCCAGGTGCTCAAATACAATGGGGACCGGTGTGGTATAAGCACCTAGGTAGTTAGTGCAGTAGCAAGGAGGACAGGCTGCAGGACAGCCATGAATCCTGCTTGGCCCCATTCCCTTTTCTGTCTCTACAACTGTTACCCACTCAGGCCCTGTCCAAACTGAGGCTTGTAACTGCATTGGAATCTGTCATCAGACACAATTACAGTTTGCATCCGCACCTAACACAGCTATAAACTAGGGAAGAAAGTGGCTGCAGACTTGCCACAGGGCAATCTCTGACAGATTCTGCTAGGAGAGTTATGTTTAAGCAAGTCTCTGTCCACTCTTATTTAGTGCCTAATGTCCTGTGAGCCATAGCAAGTCAATGCAGGACATACTTTGTCTCATGTTTCAGCAGTAGCCAGGCAAAGGATCAGATACTATGATATCAATGTACTGTAGTATGTGTGGGAGGAGTGAGCTTTTGTCCTCTGTGTTACAAAGTCAGCCTTTATATACAGGAAACGTAGCTGGCCTGGTCACTCTAGTTCAGCCTGGACAGGGAAACTGTGCTGCAGCCATAAAGGGAAATTGCTTTTGATCTCGGGTGTAGTGAGTAAATGATGCATTTGCTACTGTGGCATGTAGATTCAAGATGTACAGACAAGTCCCCTATGCAAATGCCTGAACTAGGGTTACTTTCCTGCATCTGTTGCTGGAATGGCCAGAGATTTTATTCCAGAGCTTCTCAAAAATGTTCATAGTGTGGCTCACACCTTAATGGAGATTTTCTAGGGGACGCTTTCCTTAACATTCATGATCACGCAGCATCCCTGGGCAACTATGGCTTATGTACAAAAGTAATACTAGGGGGGAAAGGTGCTTTTAGCTGTCCTGCAAGGAAGGCAGGCAGCACAGTCTGGCTAGTCAGCACTCCATGAACCACCAGCAAGTCCCCAGTGATGCATGGACCACAATGTGGGACCCAGAGTGTTTTACAGTTACAGAGGATACAGAGTGTGCAGGTAGACCCTGGAAGAGCCTCACGGAATGAAAAGGAGAGTTTCTTTTTGTGCTTTGTGAATAATCTCCTCTTCTTTCCTAGGGAGCAGTGCGTTATTTGTGAC
This sequence comes from Trachemys scripta elegans, assembly GCF_013100865.1. NCBI lineage: Eukaryota > Metazoa > Chordata > Testudines > Emydidae > Trachemys > Trachemys scripta. Next base: position 38,386,214 of record NC_048306.1, read on the forward strand.
CTGGAATACTGCTCATTGCACAAAACCTTAAATTGCATGTGGACATGAAGGTCAGTGGAAAGTGGGTGTCATTCTCCTATTAATTCACACCCCTTTGGGTGTGTAAGTGTTTAGCAGCTTAAGGCATATGTGACATACACAGGAATGGAAATCTCCACTTTCTGAACTAGTAAACTTTTATGTAAGCTAGTGATAAACACCAGTTTTATATCCCAGGTACATTAGGACAGTGGTTCTCAACCAGATGTATATGTACCCCTGGGGGGTATGCAAAGGTCTGCCAGGGTGTACATCAACTCATCTAGATATTAGCCTAGTTTTACAATAGGCTACATAAAAAGTGCTAGCAAGTCAGTACAAACTAAAATTTCATACAGACAGTGGTTTGTTTATACTGCTCTATATACTATACACTGAAATGTTAAGTACAATATTTATATTCCAATTGATTTATTTTATAATGCTATGGTAAAAATGAGAAAGTGAGCAATTTTTCAGCAAGTGTGCTGTGACACTTTTGTATGTCTGATTTTGTAAGCAAGTAGTTTTTAAGTAAGGTGGAACTTGGGCTATGCAAGACAAATCAGATTCCTAAAAGGGGTACAGTAGCCTGGAAAGGTTGAGAGACACTGCATCAGGAGGTTACATTGTTTACATACATGAGGAATTGGAAAGCTTGGTTTACAACATTTACTGATTATATGCCCAATCCTGCTCCCTTTGACTTTAACAATAGTAGGCTCAAGTTGTAATAAATTAGATGCAATACTACTATTTTGTGCTTCTAGAGCTTCTTCTATCTGCAGATCTCATAGTGCTTCACAACCATTAATTAATATAGCCTCACCACACCTGCAGGAGGTAGGTACATGCTGTTATCTTCATTTTACAGATGGGGGAAACTGAGTCACAAGTTAGAGCTTGCTCTAGGTCACACGGGAAATGTGTGGCAGAGCCACACAAGGACCTAGGTTTCCTCCCTTCCTGGCCTGCATCTTATCCATGAGATCATCTTCCCTACCCAAATCCAATTTACTTTACCAGTCCTGGGCCAGGTCCATGCTTAACTTTACTCATGGGAGCAATCCAGTTGAAATTTATAGCCCCCATCCCTGGCTAGTGAAATCAACAATGCTGCTAAGTCAATAGGGTTACCATGAATCACACCAGCCAAGGATATGGACCTATGGGACTCCCTCTGGCTGAGATTCTGTGCTGTGCCTCTCAGAGGAGGTTTTGGTGGTTTTAAGCCACTTTTGGTCCCTCCCCGTCCTAGACCAGTCCAGGGTCTGGAGAGGCCCTTGGAGTAGACAGCTCTGGGAGCTTCTCTTTGTTACCATAGCTTCCCCCAAATCTCCCCAGTGATGCAAGCTGTGGCCTCACCCCAGCACACCCCTCCTGCCCCAGCACAACCCCTACACCCTAACTTACAAGGGGGTCCTAGGAGGTAGCCTCACTTGCTTATCTTACACAGTGCCCCTACCAGGGGAATCCTTCCATGCTGGAAACAGGGCGTTTAGGGCCTCTTTACACTGCTCCTGCCCTTTTACGCAGCATGAATGGCTCAAAGCATGAGTGAGGCGCTCACCCTCTAATTCTATTAAATGAGACTGAGATGGGAGCTCTCAGGATTTTATAAGCAGAGAGTCACTAAACACAGCACTCATTGTACATTAGGAATAGCAACTGATTGGATAAAACCCAATTTCCTCCTCATCGTTTATACTATTAGCTTAAATTAAGGTTTATTTTGGTTGGGAGTCTGTTTCCTTGCCTGGATCATAAGAGCTTTAGTGACTTTTTCCATGGACGTCATATGAACTTATTTGTGGCTGCACCAGCAAGACCAGACCATATGGGATGATTTAAACGTGACTACGAAAAATTCTTTTAATATATACGTAACAGTAAGACGAGCTCTGGAATGGAAACAGCTTCCAAAGGAGACAGAGGCAATAGTATCACATGAAGGGAGATGTTAAAGTCCTACCTCACTATGCCCCTAGTGGAGATGGGGATCTACTGTTATGGCCTTCAGCACCACAGTCCCAGATCACCTCACATTGGTTCATGGATTTTAGCCTCCCAACACCCCTATGGGGTAGGGAAGCATTATCCCCAATTAACTGTTGGGGGACTGAGGCACAGGATAGACTGTGACTCTGTAAGGTCACACAGGCAGTCAGTGGCTGAGACAGGAATTGAACCCAGGTGTCCTGAGCCCCACTCCAGTGCCCTAGCCACTAGGCCATCCTTCCCTCACCTACAGGGGTTTACTCTACGAGAGAGAGAGAGAGAGTGCTGCATGGAAAAATAAGCCAGGGACTGAACTAGAGATGTTTCTTTTCCACCCTTTTTGGGTGATATATCAAGTTTAGAAGATCTTAGCTGTACGAGCCAGTGCCGAAGACATCCTATTCAGCAGTGTGCTGCCCTACCTGCCATGGATCTTTTCTCTGGTATGAAACAGGCTCCACAAAGATGTTACCCACAAGTCTGAGTTTACTACCTAAACATTCCCCTCTACTGTCATTTGGATACTGCATTGCTCTTCACCTGCTCTCCCAAAGCATGGTGCAGCATTGCTATGTGCTGTTAAACATCTGTTGCCTTCCATTCCAGAATGGGTTGAACTAGAGGACTAGCCTGTTCTTATGAGACTTCCACTGTGCATTTGCAGACCTGATAGACTTGGATAAGCACTCAAATTTCTGGGCCTGCACCGTGAGCCTCACTGGTTACTACCCATGCTGCCCCATTCCTCCTTTACCTCTGGCAGTGGGGACATACATCTCAATGATGCTGATGTACAGCTGCAGCGTGAGCTGCGGGGTGGAGCCCAGGAAGGCCTGGATCACTGCCATGCGCTTGAAGGCATTGCGGTGTGTGACCAGCTTGCGGATCGAGTGGCCGACCTCCTGCTCCAGCTCTACCTCAGAGCCCTTCCTGAGCTTCTTCTTGCGTGTGATGGTAACGTATGGCTCCTCCTGCCGCCCCGAGCAACAGTAAACCACCAGGGCCTCCACGCACCTGCACAGACAAAGCAGCCCATCAGCTCAGCCAGCCTGCACCCTCACCAGGGACCCCGTCATGCTCCTCTGCAAGTCTCCTTGTCGGCATGCTCCCCAGCAGGAGGTTGTTGATTCCACTCAAGCAGTTTAGCAAGGAGGCCACTAGTGAAGGAGAGCATGGCAAGGCAAACAGCACCCCCGTTCCCAAACATGCACCCCAAAACACACTTTGCTCTGCTGCAATGCTTGAAAGGAGCAGAGGTGTGTGTGTGGGTGTGTGTATAAGAGAGAGAGATCCCCTTCCTAACCTGTTGGCATGACAGCTCTGGTAGCATGGCCTTTTCCCCCAAGGGCAGCATTGTCCATGCATTTTGTTTGATTTACTTTAGCCCAGGGAACAGGTACCCTGGAGTCTTTGCCTCAGCCAGATCCTCACTGGCCTCCTTAGAGTAAGTGAAGGGTTGGGGGAGTGGAGAGTCCTTCTACTTATGCTGTATGTGGTAGTTTATGGTTGGTTTTGCCTGCCTGGAGACACTTCTTACACCGTGCATCTCTGAAATATTCTGGCACTTGGTTTTCTTTGGAAATCCCCATTATGTTACTCTGAGCACTTGGAAGGGTCAATTCAATATCTATCAAAATCACTGGGGGCAGAGTAAGTTTGAGAGAAAGAGAAATGGTTTGCTGAAGAGAGCTAACACCTAAATATGTTTAGCTTCTAGGACCAATGTGTTCTAGGACCAATAGTGGAAAACTTTATTAGGACAATCAATGGTACAAGAGAAATCGCCATTTTTCAGATCAATTGGAATTAGATCTCCGCACCACTTCTCTTATGGGACCCGAGCCTCGCCTGGTTACATGTTGTGTTGCAAACTCTGAACTGAAGCCACATTCATCCGAAAGAACCAGTTTCCAGTGAGCCCAGAGCCAGTGTATGACTCAGTGAAACCAGGTGAGACTCAGCAGTTTGGACTCCAGGGCTGCACTTGAAAGGGTTTGTAGAGAAGTCTCTCTAGAACGTTCCGAGGCTCCTCTCACTACAGCAGCATCCCATTGTAGAGAGATCTGGCTGTGTACTTTCACACAGCTAGTCTGCACAGCAAGACGAGTCAGGCATTTGGTGCAAGATGTGGGATTAGAGAGGGCCTGCAGATGGCCTCTACTCACTGGTACAATTTATGCTACCGTTAAAACTGGCAATGGAAACTTAGCCCTAAAATAACTGTCTCATCCTGATCAAATGATCTGATGGAAGTCCTCAAAAACTTGGATATTCAGTCAAGGACAGCACTATCCCATTAGAGCTGAAGCATCGCGTGCTGAGGGACATCCTGATACTCCTCCATTCTTTGCTTCCTGTCAGAGGATGTAGCAGCTCTGAATCTCTGGGGGTTTGTGGGCTCCGCATGAAGTGGAGGGCTCTGAGTTAGTTGTTTAGATGCCGGCTAGATATACCATATTGTCCTGCTTATCTCCTTCCCAAGAATTCTCCATGGAGATGCCTGAACACCACCTGGGTGCATCCCAGGGCGACTGACACTCTCACAGGGGGCAGGCCGGAAGAGAGACACCTAGCCTGTTTCCCAGCCCAGCTGGAAACAGAAACTGGTTTTAAAAGCTTTATTATTTTTTTAGTGAGCTCTGATGCAGGCTTTCCCACAACATAGGGTATGTATAAACAGGCTGTCTTGCTGGAGCAGGCAGAGCTAACACTGGGAGGGGCAGATTCCTGTCTGGAAGGAGGCATCACTGTCATTCTCTAGGAATGAGACCTAGGCTTCTTCCCTTCCGGTTTACTGCACCCAGCTCCTCCTCCCTCCCTTGGGCCTATGGCTACAGCACCCTGGGTGTCTCCCTGCTCCTAGGATTTTTCTGTTCCAAAACTCACCCATTTGCACCAATGCTCTTCCCTTCATTGTCCCATGTCTCCCCATCTCATCCTTCCCACGTCATCAAACCCAAGGTGACAGCTGCCTTCCCTCAGTCAGAGACAGGACTCCCAGCCACACCTTATTCTCATCTCAGCTCTGAAACAGCCCCAGCAAGATAATTCACCCCGCCCTCCCCGTGCCATACAGCGGCAATACCCTGTCTCTCAGTGTGGACAGCTAACTCAGAGGGGACAAGAAGTGCAAAAAGCAATCATGAAAAAGGAGCCTTTGTTAGAGAACAGTTCACTGCAGACCTCCCCTTACAGAGAGGCAGTAAGCATTTAGTCTGGAAGGGGTGAGGCAGGAAGCTGCCTTGGTAGGTTCCAGTGGCCACTGTCTTTGGGGGAGATGGCTGGGTAGGAATCCCCTGTGGTTTATTTCCATTGGGGTTAGGAGGAGAAGAGAAAATCTCCAGGGCTTTATTCCTCTGAGCCTGTCCTTGGGTAGAGGAGGAAGAGAGAAAACAGGCACTATTTTGAGATGATGAATGGTCTCAGCCTCATGAGGTTTTGCTAATTTACAGATTCTATTTTTTGTAAGGCAGCTGAATCCAAGCCTAAAACCAGTTTGCTTACTTAACCTTTCATAACTACTCTTTCCTTGCTGTGGGCAGGAGGAAACAGATTGCAATCTCCTGTATAATGCTAAAGAGAACCAAATGCAGTAGCTTGGAGCTCCTGGCACCTATAGAATCAGGTTATCAGGGTTGGAAGGGACCTCAGGAGGTCATTTAGTGCAACCCCCTGCTCAAAGCAGGGACAATCCCCAGACAGATTTTTGCCCCAAATCCCTAAATGGCCCCCTCAAAGATTGAACTCACAACCCTGGGTTTAAGCAGGCCAATGCTCAAACCACTGAGCTATCCCTCTCCCCCCATATAGCTAGCATGTACCACAGGGAAGGATCTAGGAACTACCACACAGCTCCTACACCTCTCCCCACAGGGACTGGGGCAGCTAAGAACTTACCCACAGCCAGAGCTGCTACTACACCACTCCCCAGAGAGCCTCTTTAGTAACAGTGTATTAGCCTTCATAATGCTTTCCACTGACAAAGCACTGTACAAACAGTAACTCTTGGCAGGGTAGAACTGTAATAGCTGAGAGCTGTATCACAGCCAGTGCTCCTGCATCATCCCCTACTAGAACTCTGTACAAGAAGCTTCCCTAGTCAACACAGCGTCCCTGGGACTGACTCAATGTGCAGCTGGTTGACTCAGGGAACAGATCATCTCATCCCTAGTTCATTGGGGCAGGGGGAGGGGAACGTGTATGTATTACAATGGGGATGGGGAGGTATTCATGCTGCTCACCTGATGACAGGCCCCAACTGTAGAATGTGCATCAGTAACACCAGTGGCTTGTCACTGGTCAAATCCCTGTGGACAAAAATGAGGGTCAGCTGGACCATGATGGATGGATACAGCATGAAGAGAATGGTCAGCGCAAGCCAGAAGTGATCATCAGAGTGACTGTAGGAGGAACACAGGAACCCAGCAGCCACACACTCGCCACAGAAGAGAAGTGTGGAGAAGATGATACTGAATGGTGGCTTTGTCTTGGGGGCTATAGGGAGCTCCCCTATTTTTTCTTCAAGTGGGGGTTGGTCTGAACATTCCCCAATGGGAACCTCGCACATGTTGTCCATCCTTGGAACCCCAGCCTCTCCAGTCTTATCAGCTCTGAGCTATTCTCCCCTTCCTTGAGCCCCAGAAGTGTTTAATGCAGTGATGAATTAACCCTGTTCAGCCCAGGAGCCTTTAAGAACCATCCTTTTTCAGTGGGTGTGCTCCCTCTGTCTGGGATGCAGCCTGCTACGAGGGGCAATGTGCAGTGTGTGTTGAATCAGTCTACAAAAGAGCATTGACTGTACAACTTCCTCACTTTCAACCCAGAGCCAGGCTGCTTCTACCGGTCACGGGGCAACTGTACCCTAGATACGGACAACAGCAATGGCTGCTAGTTAATGGTGATCCGATGGCCTGGGGAGCGCTGTCTTGGCTTCTGTTAAAAAAAAAAAGTGTATCAAATTCAGGCAACTGAACTGGTGTCTCTTCCAAAGGAGCGTAGGAGCCACCGCCTGAGTGGGGAGCTGCAGTGCAGGGGAATGTCACACGGGCTCCCGCCGGCGCCGAGAAGTTGGCGAAGAAGATCCACGCGGGGAAGTTGCTGCTGCTCTGGATCCAGGGCAGGGAGAGGTGCCCGTCCTAGACGGCGCCGTGCAGATGCCCCTGTCCCGACGCTGGAGGTCTCGGCACACAACGGGCCCGGCTGGCAGGCTGCGCCCCGCTCGCAGTAGCGCCGGGCGGGCTCTCCGGGTCCATAGCGCGCCGCACAACCTGTCCGCAGCCAGGAGCTCCGTGCGCCCCGGCGGGCAGCTGGCCGCGGCGTCCTCACCGGAGACTGGCTGCGCGGGGCTCTGCGGAGGAGGAGAGAGGGGCTGAGCGCGGGCACGCACGGCAGGAGCCGCCCGCCGATGGCTCACCCTCCCCCGGCACCGCGTGGGCACGGGGCGGGGACCAGCTCGCGGGCACCTCGGGCGAGGCTACCCGCCCTACTCCCCCTAGCGGGCTCAGCCGCGGCGCCGGACTGGGCGCGCTCCGCGGGCAGGGCAGTAACCGACAGTCCAATTCCCTCTTCCCCACCCCCAGCTACGGGGCTCGCCCCGGCTGATGTGGCCCAGCAGGTGTGAACGCTTCCGTGCGCCGGCTTCCCGGGTCCTAGCGCCCGTCCCGGTGCGGCGCCTGGCTCAGCGACTGGAGCCGGCTGCCGTTCGGACTCAGGGCTGGGAACGGACTGCGGAGCCCCGCAGCAAGTCCCGAGAGGATCTCCCAGTGGCGTTAATGGGGGGCAGGCACAAAGTATCCCCCACCATCAGCCTCATCGCTATTCTTTCAGTGCCTTGTTGCATGTCCCCCTCCCCCACCAGGCAGAGGGGACCTACACTCGCCCTGGGACCAGTGCTAGTCCTGCTCTTCCTTCCTCCCCCTTCTCTGTTTCTTTCCCTCCCTCCCTGCCTTTTCCCTCTGCTTTCTTCCCTCTGCATTTGTTTCGCTGCACCAGATCCGCGTTCCCACCCCCATGGGTTTCAATTCCCCAACTAAAATGATCAGCAATGAAATAGTTAATGCCGATCTGTAAAGTGTAAGCCTCTCTAGGCTTTAGTGTCAACCCCTAGTGGGAACTCCCCCATCCTTCAGTCATTTCACCTCTCGGTCATTTTGTCAGACTCTACAGACGGCATTGGTTACGCGCCCTTTGTGTTTGGAAGGTTTTCTTTGCAACTGTGAGGGCTCGAAACTTTTTAAAATGAAAACTGAAATTCTGCAGAATCACCATAAACTGTGCAGACCATATAAATGCATCAAGTAGCCAGATGTTTGGCACTATCGTCCTAGACATTATGGACTAGATTTTCAATAAAGTTTAGCATGTTGGGTGCACAAAGCTCCTTTGAAAATCTGGCTGTGATTATGGCTGCTGACTGAGTGACTCTCTCCAAGTACTTGCTGCTTTCCTTAGCTAACTGGCCCAATGCTGCCCTGAAGACCCTAGCTAGGCCCTTGAAGTTAGATTCCTCCTGCTCTCTACCATTCTCTGCACCCTTTCCTCTGCTTTGCAAAGGAGGAAGGAAGATAACAGTGATCTGCCCACAGAAGCTAACATGTGAGCGGAACTCAGCAGATCGCTCTCAGATCTTTGTTCTCACCCACCTAGGACCAGCCTACGGGTGTGGAGTTTGTTTGCTACCTAAGAAGCATAAATTGTGAGGCAGAAAAGTGGGGATCCTTCTAATGCACAATGAGATCAGACCTATTTCCAGAGTTAGTTTCTTGGTGAAGGGAACGGTGGCTGAGGAGTCATGGATGTAACCAGGTTCTGTGTTAAGTGTGTCTGGTCTCAGTGGGTTCTCTATGTAAGGGGAGGCTGTGTGGGAATAGATGTTACTGAGAAGTTATGGCTGCAGCCAGCATTTGGGTAAGATGAGGTGGGCTGGAGCAGCTGGCCTCTGCAATGGCATGTGAATTCCTGTAGTAAACAAAGAAGGTATTTTCTTTTATTCTATAATCTAATGGGAAACTGATGAGATCTTAAAACACTTTTGACCTGCACCCTCTCCTAGCTATTCCTATGAGCCCCACCTGAACCCTCTCCCCTAGCCTATTGATTAGGGTGTTTTCCCTTGTGTCTCCAGGGTCTCCATATGCCTGTGAGCTGGAGACAAGTGGGATGGCTCCTTGTCTAACATAGGGGGATGAAGATTTGAACCAAGGAAACAGAATAGACCTTTCCCTCCATCCTGCAGGTCAGGGACCCCATACTCTTGCAGTCAGGGCTTGGAGCTATGGAAACTTCACAACTGTGGATGTGGGAAGGACCTGGCGACCAGCACCATATCCCAGTCAGCATCCCTGACCACTTCCCCAATAACATCAACCCCAAGGCAGCACCAGCACTCCTGAAGCATCTGAAGAAGTGGTTTTTCACCCACGAAAGCTTATGCCCAAATAAATCTGTTAGTCTTTAAGGTGCCACCGGAGTCCTCATTGTTTTTACCAGCACCCCATCCCTGGCCTCAGGCAGGGATCATTCCTTACATTCCCAAATGTCTGACCTCTTTCTGAATGCATGAGCACTATACTGCCATGGGCTAGTCAATAACTGTCAACAGGTCCTCAGAGCCTATATGCACTCTCCTTGTCTGCCAGAATTCAATAGGTGGTCTATGATCATATATACTGACAGCACCTATTAGATGTGACTCAGCCATGGAATGTTTGTGATTGGCCAATTTTTCCTATTTTAGGGAGACCCAGAAGCTATAGGTAGCTTTAAAAGCTGCTTGCCAGACAGTCCCTTTGCAACTAGGCTGCCTTGAAAGGCATTGATCCAAATTTATAGGAAAATAGTAAGCTGTGATACTATCCACTGCTAATACTACCTCACCTCCTTCTGTAGCAGCCTTCATCCAACGGCCTCCCTGTGCTTTGCAAACATGAACCCTTACAACCCTTGTGAGGTGTGGTTAAGTAAGTGTTATCCCTGGTATACCGAGGGGAAACTGAGGCATAGGAAGGCTGCCAAGGGTCACTTAGCATATCAGTAGCAGAGCTGGGAATAGAATTTGGTTAGATGTTGGGGGGCTTTCTCTACCATCAGACACTTTCCCTCTGAAACGCACAGAAAACAGAGTATTTCATTATTGTGCTCCTTTCTCAATTGGGTGTTCAGCAGGGCTGTGTAGTAAACAAGTGATTATGCTTTCAGCAAGTGGTCAATGTTTTTTTCCTCCGCTCCTAGGCAGTACTATACCAGATTGCTAATATGAGGTGCTACAAGCATGAGGATGTCAGAAGCCCCAGAAGGAACTATGTTCTATCTGAGAGAAGAGGAAAGGGAAGGCTGGATAGGACCGTTAGTGTCCCAGCTTGCAGCTGCAATGGCCTATAAGAGTAATAGTATGGGAAACTGCTGTAGCATCTCTGTATCTACCTCTAGACCTTACTGGGTGACTCTGCTTTCCAATGGTCTCTGTAGGAAACAGGATGGCTGCCACCTGCCTTCATTTTTGTGGGACAGTCAGTAGTGATAGATCTATTCTCCAAACAGAGCTGAAATATCTTCAGGGGCTGATGCAGCATCACAGTACAATGGCATTCATGCCACATTGTGACATAACACATTCATCCCCTAGCACAAAGCACAGCTGGCATCCTCTTCAACACACAGGTGCAGCCCGTGGACATGACTGGTCCCAGCATGCAATGCACCACCTTCATCTGAGCATTAAAGAAACATTGCATGCTGGGGCCAATCATGACCACACCTTTTCATTAGCCATAAGAGCAACTTGTAATCTGCTCCATTTATGCAAATTAAATGCAACCCTCAGGATTCTGGCAAGCTGCCAGTGCAGCCTGCCTTCAGTTGAGCAATGCCTGAGCTCTCCTAACTCAACATAGTCATAGATTCTTAATTGTGTCTTTCCATATTTACTGATAAATGAATTAAATATAATTACTTAGTACATAAGCACACTAATGCTGCCTTCTGTACAAGAATCTCAAAGTACTTCACAGGAATTAACCAATTAAGCTGCATATCTCCTACTGTGAGGTTGGTATGATCATCCCCATTTTATAGATGAGGCACAGAGAGAGGTTAAGGGAATTGCCCTAATTCACACAGCAAGTCACTGTAGAGCCAGGATCAGAACCTACATCAGACTCAATCTTGTGCTTTAACAGACAGATCATAAAACAAGATTGTAAGCACAAGATCTCAAGCTAAATTCTACTCCCAAATCCACTTAGCATTCCAATTATAATCAATGGGATGGGCATGCATGTATCTGTGCTGAACTGGGCCTGAGGTTACTATGGAGAAGGCCTTGAACTCTCAGTTTATTGCAGAGCAGCAGTACAAAATAGGACAGAGGTAAACAAGGAGTGACTGCAAGCAGAGGGAGGGAACAGAAATAAATCATTCCATGTGAAGCAAGAGTTAGTTCCCATCTGGAGAGTTGTGTGCCATTTTAGTTGCCATGCTGTAGAAGCGGTTGCTGCCTCTAAGATGAGCATAGTGCCAGGTGGCATCAGGTATCTAAGAAATGGAACAGATGAGGGAGTTTCTTATTTCCCTGGATAAGAGGTGACCAAAGTTTCCCAATAGAAATTACAAAATAATGATACAGAAAGTTAGGGCTAAAAACAAGGAATAATGTAGCATTGCTCTAAAGCAGCTAGGAGAGAGTTATTTGTGGATGGTTTCTCGGAACGCTTCCAATAGTCTTTTCCAAATACACTAATTATTACTTATTTGTATCACAGTAGGACTTAGAGCCCTATTATGCTAGGCACTGCAGGCCCATAGTGAAACACAGGCCTTGCCTTGAAGAGGTTACCATCTAATTAGACAAAACAGACACCATTAGTTCTATTTTACAGATAGATGAAGTGGCTTGTCCAAGATCAAACACTGGAGACGGCTGCAGAGCAGGAAATTGATTCTAGACCTGGTGAGTCCCAGTCTTGGGCCTGAACTACAAGACCATCCTTCTTCTCAGCCAGTGTTGCCAAGTCTTCTTGGTTTTCACAAATCTCACAATATTTGGCACTTTTCTTAAAGCCCCAGCTCTCTGAGTCCTGTGATCATGGGAGAATCTTGGCTTTTAATTACTGGGAAAGAGGAGGGGGGGGAGTTTCTAGCCCTTGTGGTTACCCAACATATATGTGTTCTGTTTTTTCCTCATGATCTTTGGGCCCTGACTCATGATCTCAGAACATTTTGGGGTTGCAATATTGCTCATCCTAAATATAAAACCCAAATACAGAATTCACTGTATGAGCTTTATTTTCTCTCTGTGGCCTTGGCTACACTTGCGAGTTACAGTGCTGTAAAGGCTCCGCCAGCGCTGTAACTCACTCCCCGTCCACACTGGCAAGGCATGTGCAGCACTGTATCTCCGTGGTTGCAGCGCTGCATGTACTCCACCTCTCCGAGAGGAATAGCGAGTATTGCGCTGCCGCTGCAGCGCTGCAGCGCCAGTGTGGCCACCCAATGCGCTGTGAATGGTCTCCAGAATTATTCGGCAGTATCCCACAATGCCTGTTCTAGCCACTCTGGTCATCAGTTCAAACTCTACTGCCCTGGCCTCAGGTAACCAACCATGTGACCCACCCTTTACATTCCCCGGGAATTTTAAAAATCCCTTTCCTGTTTGCTCAGCCCGGCGTGGTGTGGAGTGCTATCAGCAAATCTTTCCAGGTGACCATGCCTCCACGCGCCAAGCGAGCCCCAGCATGGAGCAATGGCGAGTTGCTGGACCTCATCAATGTTTCGGGGGAGGAAGCTGTCCAGTCCCAGCTGCGCTCCAGCCGTAGGAATTACGATACCTTTGGGAAAGTATCAAAGGACATGATGGAAAGGGGCCATGACCGGGACGCCCTGCAGTGCAGGATTAAAGTCAAGGAGCTGCGGAGTGCCTACCGCAAAGCCCGCATGCAAATGGCCGCTCTGGTACTCCCCCTGCGACCTGCCGATTCTACAAAAAGCTGGATGCGATACTTGGGGTTAACCCCACCTCCACTCCGAGCACCACCATGGACACTTCAGAGCCGGTGTGCGGGGGGAAGGAAGAGGAGGAGGAAAACGGGAGTGATGGTGGTGGGCCGGATGGAGACATCCCGGAATCCCTGGAGCCATGCAGCCAGGAACTCTTCTCGAGCCAGGAGGAAGGTAGCCAGTCGCAGCGGCCGGAACTTGGTGGAGGACAAACAGAAGAGCAGGTTCCCGGTAAGCGGTTTTTTTTTCGGGAAGGAATTTTTTTGGTGCGGGATCTTTGGGAGAGGAGGGTTAGGCATGCATGCCTAGATGTGGAATAGTGCATAGTTGTGGTTTATCACATCGCGGTAATCGGCCTCGGTAATCTTCTCGAATGTCTCATCCAGAACGTGTGCAATGCACTTGCGCAGGTTTACCGGGATAGCCACCATGGTCCTTGTCCCAGCCAGGCTAATGTGTCCGCACCACTGTGCCGCGAGGGGCGGGGGGACCATTGCTGCACACAGGCAAGCTGCATATGGGCCAGGGCGGAAGCCGCATTGCAGTAGAAGACCCTCCCTTGCCTCCCAGGTCACCCTCAGCAGCAAGATATCATCCAGGACGAACTCCTATGGAAAATGTTGGGACAGTGTTCAGTGTAGGTGCCCCCTTAAGCTGTTGGATCTCCCCAAGGCACAGAAACCCAGAGGACAGTGCAGCCCTGAAACAATCAGTCCCCCTTACTCACCATTTTGAGGCTCCCATGGGATATGTGTGCTCTGTTTCGGACGGGAAAATTATGCTATTGTGTAGACCCTGTGTGTTTTCTACTCCTTAAGTGCGGGGGAAATCATTACTCTGTCTGGTATAAACAATGCTGCCTCTGTTAAATGTTGCAATTTGCCTATACAGCTGCATCAACCTTGAGACCTCAGCCATCCCTCTTATCGCCTGCTCAGAGACTGCAAAGACTCAGGAAGAGACCGCGAAAAAGCAAAGAAGACATGCTGCAAGAAGTGATGCGGCAATCTATTAAAGAGAATGAGAAAGCACAGAACTGGAGGGAGAGAGAAAGCAGGATCCGCCAGGAAAACGCAGCGCACTGTTGGCAAAGCATCGCGCACCAGCGGCAAAGCACTGATAGGCTCATAAGCATCCTGGAGCGCCAAGCAGATGCTATCCAGGAGCTGGTAGCCATGCAGAAAGAGGAACAGTACCGCAAACGCCACTCCCCCCCTTACAGCCCTTGTCCCAAAACTCTTTCCGTTGTGCCCCACTGTCACCTCCAACCCACTTTCCCCAACTTCCGTGTTCTTCACGCCACCCGCTGCCTCCAACACTAGTATCTTCACCACCCAGCCCTGAAAACCACGACCCTTAGCCTCTGCACTCAGTCCCCATCACCATGCAGTATAGCTGTCCTGAAGTGCAGCACTCACTGCACAGCACACCAGACAGGACATACGCAAATCTGTGATTGTACCATTCCCCACTCCACCCCCTTGTTCCTTTTCAATAAATACATTTTTTTTTCTTTTCAATAAATGGATTCTTTGGCTTTGAAAACATTCTTTATTATTGCATAAAGTAAAAGACTCCTTAGCCCAGGAAATAAACAGGCACTGCCAGTCTGCTTGTCTGCTAAGCAGACACTGATTCCTAAAGATTGGAACTACTGCACTTCACTCCCGTGCAGGGCACCAGATATCACTGCTGGTTTTCAGGATATCAAATTGCTCCCTCAAGGCATCCCTAATCTTTGCAGCACCGTGCTGGGACCCTGTAATAGCCCTGCTCTCTGGCTGTGCAAATTCAGCCTCCAGGTGTTGAACCTCGGAGATCCATGCCTGAGTGAAGCTTTCACCCTTCCCTTCACAAATATTATGGAGGGCACAGCACGCGGATATAACCGCGGGGATGCTGTTTTCGGCCAAGTCCAGCTTCCCATACAGAGATCGCCAGCGGCCCTTTAAACGGCCAAAGGCACGCTCCACAGTCATTCGGCACCGGCTCAGCCTGTAGTTGAACCGTTCCTTGCTGCTGTCAAGGCTCCCTGTGTAGGGTTTCATGAGCCACGGCATTAACGGGTAAGCGGGATCTCCAAGAATCACAATGGGCATTTCAACTTCCCCTACTGTGATCTTACGCTCTGGGAAAAAAGTCCTGGCCTGCATCTTCCTGAACAGCCAAGTGTTCCGAAAGATGCGTGCATCATGCACCTTTCCAGGCCAGCCTGTGTTAATGTCAATGAAATGCCCACGGTGATCCACAAGCACCTGGAGAACCATAGAGAAATACCCCTTCCGATTAACGTACTCGGATCCTAGGTGGGGTGGTGCCAGAATAGGAATGTGCATCCCATCTATCGCCCCTCCACAGTTAGGGAATCCCATTTGTGCAAAGCCATCCACTATTTCCTGCACGTTACCAGAGTCACGGTTCTTCTGAGTAGGATGCGATTAATGGCCTTGCAAACTTGCATCAACACGATTTCAACCGTCGACTTTCCCACTCCAAACTGGTTTGCGACAGACCGGTAGTTGTCTGGAGTTGCCAGCTTCCAGATTACAATAGCCACCCGCTTCTCCACTGGCAGGGCAGCTCTCAATCTCGTGTCCTTGCACCGTGGGGTGTGGGCAAGCTCCTCACACAGTTCCATGAAAGTGGCTTTTCTCATCCGAAAGTTCTGCAGCCACTGCTCGTCATCCCAGACTTCCATGACGAGGTGATCCCACCACTCGGTGCTTGTTTCCCGAGCCCAAAAGCGGCGTTCCACGGTGCTGAGCATGTCCGTGAATGCCACAAGCAATTTTGTGTCGTACGCGTTACGTGGCTCGATAGCATCGTCGGACTCCTCACTCTCACTGTCACTTTGGATCTTAAGGAATAGTTCGACAGCCAAACGTGACGTGCTGGCGAGATTCGTCAGCATATGCCTCAGCAGTTCGGACTCCATTTCCCGCAGACAGATCGCGCTGCACAGAAACCGTTGAAAGATGGCGCCAAAGGTGGACGGAAACAAAGGGATTTCTGGGATGCGAAGCGATGCATCACGGGGCATTGAGACAGGACCCAGAATCCTCCACACCCACGCCCCCTTCCCACAACCCACGGCGCCAGAATGGGAAAAGGTGCTCTGTGGGATAGCTGCCCATAATGCACCACTCCCAATAGCGCTGCAATTGCCGCAAATGTGGCCACGACAGTGCGCTGGGCAGGTGTCAGTGTGGACAGACTGCAGCGCTTTCCCTACTCAGCTGCACGAAGTCAGGTTTAACTCACAGCGCTGTACATCTGCAAGTGTAGCCAAGGCCTGTATAAAGTTTGATGAGATAATTTTATATGCGGTGGGGGGAGGAGGAGAGAGGGAGAAGAAGCTCCAAGCTTCATGGGCTTCTCCGGTTCAAAATATTCCCTGCCCAGCAGTTTAGCTTCTGTAAATGGAGAACAGAAGCTGCTTTTAAAGAGCTAAAAGACCAGAGAGCTGAGCACATGCTGCTTGAAAACAAGCCTCTCTCCTGTTCTTTGGTGTCTGCCTGGAAATACTGTTGCATTAGGACCCTGAAGAAGGCATTACTACTGGAGGAAATCATTGGGTCATGCCAAGAAACAAACTGTCTGCTTCCCAAATATAGTCATGAACGGGGGTAGAAGCAGCTGGGTCTCAGTGGAGAGACAGGCAGCTATGGTTCCCCATCCCCCATTTTGGATCAGAAATCTCTCTGCAAATAGAATTTGCATTGAGGAATGACTAAATATTTAGCTGTGGCTGTGGGATCTGATGGAGGGGTGTTTTGAAGCCCTCTTTCCACTCGCTGAAAAGAAGCAAAATGCAGCTCAGAATGAGGGAGCTGGATTAAATGGGAATCACCAAATATTAACAAATTAAACATTCAACAAATAAAGGAAACCAACATTGAAACTCTGGGTTCAGAACAATTACAGAGATTAGACCAGCTAAACTGGTGGCTAAAGGGATAATGTAGGTTCAAAATCATTTGCAAGTCAGAAACTCACCCATTTTGCAAAGCAACATAGTGTAGATAACTAAAACTGAACAATTCTTTTTTAAAACCCAGACTGGATTTTTGCTGCTTTTGCATTTCAGCATAGATGTGTCAGTTTTACTTTTGCTTCCATTCGCTTTCAGCACAAGGTTTCCCTGCACTAAATAATGCTGCAATCTTTGGATTGCAAACACTTCAGGGGGGTGGCTTTAGAAAAGTGCTTTGATATGATTTTTCTTTCTGACATCCTGGAGACTTTTGTATTGCTCTTTTTTGTCTTGTACAACATTAGGCCTCAATCCTGTCATCAGATCTGAGTTGGGCAGAATCCTGCACCTGCATGGAGTCCTGGGGTCAGAGATTCGATGGATCTAACTGCAGCAGCCTTGGGACCGGACTTATATAAAAGCAACCTTGTGTGCCGAGTGTGACTGGTCAGTGTCTGATTAGGTACTGAGCAGATAATAACTTGGTACACACTTGGGTAATATTATATGACCATCTTGAGAGTTGGTAGTGTTGATGGGAATTTCATTGCTTCTCTTGTGATAAATCTCAGGCATGGGAAATGTTATTGCTGCTTGTTTGCTGAATTGCCTTTTAAAAGAAATCAAGACATGTCTATTATTTTGGTGGATTTATTTAGTGTAATTCTCTCAAATTCTGTCAGATTTGTGGCAATTCCCATACACACAGCAGGTGACACTGTTACAATAAACCAGGTAGTAAGAGTTTGTCTCTTTAATTAACAGATTCACCTGGTCCCTGGAGGTTTAACCTTATGTGGCCCCGTTAATGCTCTGAGCCAGCCAGAGCGTGTCTGTGAGTGACCTGGCTGTACCAGGCAGGGTCAGGGCCACAACATCATGCCTACCATTGTCATTGCTGCAAGCAGCATGAGGAGGCCACCAGGAATGGAGCCCAGGCCAGAGTGGAAGTTAACCCTCTCATGCCCAGGAATCCTTCAGGTCCAGCATTGCTGTTCAGAATCTGTGATCAAAGGTTAAGAGAGGGATATGCCCCATGCCCAAATGGAGAGGCACTGTGGAGTGGTGTCTAGTGCAGAGAAATTACATGCTAACTTCTCTCTGTGTGGGAAATGGGAAAGAAAGGGTAACAGACAAGCTAGAGGAAAGCGTCTAGGCCTGTCTCTGTCATGGGCTTGCTGTCTTAATTGAGGCCAAGTGCCCCAGTGAAACCCAGCACAAAAACTGGGTAAAAAGCAAAGGTCTGCCAGAAAATCAGGTGCTGCATCCAAGGTCACCTTTCCTGTAAAATACACTACAAAACTCCTGGAATGGGAATGGCATGGGAAAACTGAAAGCCCCTGTCCCCTAGCAGCAAACTGCTATGCAAACTAGACCAGTTGCACAATGGGAGGGGTTGCAAGCTTTACAGAAGGCTGCCCTTTATGGACATTCTCTCCTCTCTCCGGAGCAAAGGTTGGAATTAATTCTCCTATTGCAACTGAATCTAGCCCAAACAAGTATCTGTGTATGTCAATCACATAATAGTCATTCCTGCATCCTCAGGGTGTGAAGCCCTAATCCAGATGGGTACATCACCCTGACTGCCCCCCAAGAAATCCCAATGGATTCAAAGGGAAACAATCTGGCTCTTCCCGTGGTCTGTTTCCCCATTCTGGGAACAGTTTGCCTTACCTCTTTCAAGCCCGTCTGTTTTCTTACCCATCTCATCACTATGTGCTTAAATGTCTTTGTTTCATAAGGAATGAACAGGTGTTTGTGCAGTGTTTTTCAGATGCTGAATTTGAATATACTCTGGGATGCTGCTTATCTCTCTACACTTGATTTCAGGTCCCTCATTTCCTTCATTCCATGGGGTTAAGAGCACTGTAGTGTGTGAGCTCAAAAGGAAAATTTAACTCCGCCCTCCCAAAATGTCTCAAAAAAGCTATTGACTGGAAAAGAGAGCTCTGTTAGCCCTGTTTGACAGCGTGCCAGTGCCAAGCTGGGGAAGACACCAGGGCAGGGTGCTGATATCCAACAGCAAGCTGAACTTTAGCTAGTTCCACACGCGAGGTACATGTACTGCTAGCTAACGGGGGGTTTAGTGACAACATTCCGCCTATTACAGCAGCCCTCCATCAGGCTATTCCATGTCAGCTAGCATCAGGCTGTTGAAGGCCCTTAATTCATCAGCATCTAATTTTCCTCAGGAAAGGAAGCAGTTATCTTGTGATTCCAGTCAGACCATGTGGTGTTTGTGTGTAATTAGTTCTCAGAGTCTAAAGCCCCCATTATCCGACTTATCATTAGCCGCCAGAGCTGTACTGGAATTTAAAGGGACAGTGTGATATTTAACCATACATATTTGCCACACAATTTTGCTTTGACTTGTTGGCATTTATTACAAGAGGCATTTCAAGAAAATAACACTCTCTCCCTCTGAATGTTACAGCTACCATCTACCTTGCCAGTATTGGAACCATAGGAGGAAATGATGCCTACCGCACAGCAAGCAGAGCTCATAGAGAGCAGATCCCACTACTCTCTACAGATCCTATGAAAGCATCAGATGGATCACTTGAGAACAGATCTCCCTTTTCCACTGAGCAAATCAGGACACAATCACCCTTTCCTTTTTGTTGTCTTCACTGACCTATCTGAATCTTAAGAAATCCTTACCCAGTGCTGACTGTAATCATCACTAATTGGTGCCAGGTAATCCCTAGCCTCACTGTTCTAACTGCTAACCTCATTAACCCTCCTTCCCAACTCTAGTCAATCCCATCTTGTTCTAGCAAATTCTCCCCAAATTGGGCTATTCCTAGCCAGTTTTCGTGGGTCCCAAATAACAGCAAATCTAGCCCATCCTAACTCATACTCACGGTTCTTAAGCAATCCCTGTCAGAGTGAATCGCCAGTGCCTCCCCATCCTCACAGCTCCTTCTCAGTTCTAAGGATGTCACAGCCGTCCTTGTTCACTGGACCTCAGGGAATGCAGCAATGTACACCGAGATTTTTAAAATATGTGCTGACTCTTAAGGGACTTGTGGGCTGGGAGTTTAAACAGACCCTGAAGTTTCTGGTGCCAGCATGCTCCTTCACGTGCCTCTGAATCTATCGCACAGTGGGCGGTGACAAGGGGGAGATGCCCACTGGCAGCCACACTAGATTCTTGGTCACTGTGTAGCTTTTTAGCAGCCCTAATGGAGAACGTCTTCTGTTATCAACCTGGGGAGTAAATTCTACCTCCCAGTCTCACCTGGCAACGGTTACCAAGGAAACCTGGAACTGCTCCTGCAATAGAAGAGAGTTGAAGCCCAGAGGCCTCTCCCTGGAGGCTGAGGGAGAGATTCAGCTCTCGCCCACTCCGAAGTAAATCGGGAATAACTTCACTGGCTTCCTTCCAGTTACTCCTGGCTTATGCTGGGGTAACTGAGAGCAGAATCTGGCCATGAATAGCTACGCCCTGTTGAAACCAAAGCTGGGATGAGGTGTTTATCTCAAGGCCAGGACATTTGACTGTGTACCCTGACATAGACTGAAGCAATGGGCTGAATTCAGGCCCATAGCAAAATGTCCATTGACTTCAATGGATTAGGATTTGGCCCTGGAATTTTAGGGTCACTGATGCAGTTTTGCCAACTCTCTGGTTTTTATTGTGAGTCTTGGAAAATTGCGGCGGGAGGGTTAAGGGTTCCTGTGACTTGCTGGTATCTGCCTTCAATCTTGGGAAGGCTTGTCCTTATCGAAAATGGTCACCATCTTCCATTACTCGACTGAAGCCACAGGCCACTTTCAGGGAAAATGGGTGGCTCTTTTGTCACCATGTGTGGGCTAGGCAGGGAACAGGAGAACATAGAGGTGCTGGAAATGGGGCTCTGGGCACAGCAGGTGGGGTAAGAGTGCTGAGAAACAGGACAGTAAACTATGAGGGGACAAGTGGGTGGGGGGGATGCAGGTAGCAGACAGAGGGGAGCAGGAGGAGATTGTGATGGGCAGGAGACTGTGGGAGGGACATGAATGTGGGGGGCATGTAGTGGGGGCCTGCAGGGAGAATGGGTGCAGCAGCTGCCTGTCTTGTCTCCTTGGAAAGGAGCTAGAGAGGGATAACATGGCAGCTCCCTATGCCCATGGGATATGAGTGAGTAAGTGGAGTTCCCTCCAAGCAGTGGACAGGGAGGCCTGTGTATGTGTTTCAATGAGCACAGGAATGTATTTAAGGTTGCATTTTGACCCTGAGATGATCCCATGCAAACTGGGGATAGGGAGCAGCTTCCCCAGAGTTGGAAAAAAATCAAGAGATTGGTACAAAACAGTGGCCTTTATTTGGCTTTAAAAATCATGAGATTTTTAGAAGGCTGTCTCATTATCTTTGAGGAGTCCTTGTGGCACCTTAGAGACTAACAAATGTATTTGGGCATAAGCTTTCCGTGGGCTAAAACCCACTTCATCAGATGTATGGAGTGAAAAATACAGTAAGCAGCATATATATCACAGGACATGAAAAGATGGGAGTTGCCTTACCAAGTGAGGGGTCAGTGCTAACGAGGCCAATTCAGTTAAGGTGGAAGTGGCCTATTCTCAACAGCTGACAAGAAGGGGTGAATATCAAGAGAGGGAAAATTACTTTTGTAGTACTAATGAGGCCAATGCAATCAAGGTGGACGTCCCCCATTTCAAACAGTTGACAAGAAGATGTGAGTATCAGCAGAGGGAAAATTATTTTTTGTAGTGACCCATCCACTCCCAGTCTTTATTCAGGCCTAATTTGATGGTGTCCAATTTGCAAATTAATTCCAGTTCTGCAGTTTCTCATAGCTTTTTTGTTGAAGAATGGCCACTTTTAAGTCTATTATTGAGTGTCCAGGGAGATTGAAGTGCTCTCCTACTGGTTTTTGAATGTTACCATTCTTGAGATCTGATTTGTGTCCATTTATTTTTTTGTGTAGGTACTGTCCAGTTTGGCCAATGTACATGGCAGAGGGGCATTGCTGGCACATGATGGCATATATCACCTGCACCTTCTTGTCAACTGTTGAGAATAGGCCACTTCCATCTTAATTGAATTGGCCTCGTTTATACTGACCTCTCTCTTGGTAAGGCAACTCCCATCTTTTCATATGCTGTGATATATATACTCAGGGCTGGCTCCAGGCACCAGTGAACAAAGCAGGTGCTTGGGGTGGCCAATGAGAAGGGGCGGCACGTCCGGGTCTTTGGCGGCAATTCAGCGGTGGGTCCCTCAGTCTCTCTTGGAGCGAGGACCCGCCACCGGATTGCCACTGAGGAATGCAGAGGTGCGGTTGAGCTGCCACCGCAGTGCCGCCAATTGCGGCTTTTTTTTTTTTTTTCCTTCGCCGCTTGGGGTGGCAAAAACGCCTGAGCCGGCCCCGTATATACTACTTACTGTATTTTTCACTCAATGCATCTGATGAAGTGGGTTTTAGCCCATGAAAGCTTATGCCCAAATAAATTTGTTAGTCTCTAAGGTACCATAAGGAATCCTCATTATTTTTGCTGATACAGACTAACACTGCTACCACTCTGAAACCTGTCGTTATTTTGGGGGTCTGACTGATGATTTCAGTGCTTGGGGTTGGTTACACTTCTGCGGTACTGAATCCCTGTCCCCAAAATACTGCCTTTTGGGGGACTGTGGGTAGAATCCCGACTTGCCTAGCCTTGGGCTTCTGGGCAGGGTCCCTGGCCCAGCTCTAGCTGGGCCTGATATTTCAGAGGTGCTGGACACTCATACCTATGTTGTAGTCAATAGGAGATATGGATGCTTAGCTCCTCTGAAAACTCAGGCACATGGCTTGTGTCTGTAGTTAGTTCCTATTGTGACTGGCTTCACCTTCCCCACTAGCTGGGTTACAGGTGGCTGTGGTTTGAGAGAGAGAGGCTAAGGAAATTGAAATAAAATGTTCTTGTAGTGGGTCACACCACCTGTCACCAGCTCTAGGGGAGGCTGCTGCTGCTGTGGGAGGTCTCCAGTCATGGTAAAGTTTTGTTGGAGTTTTAGATAATGTGGTCTGGCTTCTTTCCTTTGCACGCCTCTGCTGTTACACTGTAAAGAGCGCTATCTCTTGGCATACGACAGTCCGTACCAATATTTGTAAGTCTAGGTTAAGTAAAATTGTTAACGCTACAAAAGTCTGCCTGACCCAGCAGCGCTTAACACTTACCCTGGGAGTTTGCAAGTGGGGCTATTTGCAGGGCCGTCCTTAGGCATACACAGCATACACGGCTGTGTAGGGCACCCAAAATTTGGACCACTCCTGCGTTTTAGTGTCCAACCCCCCCCACACACACCTCTTCCTCTCCCTGTTTTGACCCTTCCTGCAGGCTCCCACCACAACTGGCTGCTGCAGCCTGGTGAGTCTTCCTCCAGAGGGGATCTAGTACTTAAAAGTGAAAAAGCCTCCTGCCTGCCAGATCTATTAGCACAACACTGAAACTGTTAAAGAGCCCTTGAAGTGGTAATGAAGCCATTTAACAGGCATTTGCCAACCCCCAGGTATATATTGTCAGTTTCTGAATTTACTGTCAAAAACAATTGTGCATTACCGTAATATTTACTCAGAACATGTTAGTCTACAGCAGTGGTTCCCAACTTTAACAACCTGTGAACCCCTTTCACTAAAATGTCAAGTCTCACGAACCCCCTCCTAAAAATGAATATTTCTAGGGATTTTCTCCTTTACCTGAGTATAAATTATAAAAGCAGTGATCTTGGAAATATAAAATTTGTTTTTGACATGCTTATTACACACTATTATTATTTATCATTACAGTATTTTTATTACATTATGAAAATGGCAACACTCTTCCAAGATCTCACTTTCATAGCTTGTATCACTTTGAATAAGCCTGTTATAAGACAAGGCTCCTATGTTTCATCAAGGAGTATCACATGTGAAACAGCAGGAAGGGATTTAAGAAGCCAACTCAGAGTTCCTCGTACACAAGCATTCAGGTCTTGAGCAGCCCAGGCAAACAACACACATTACAACAAAGATTAAACTTCTTCTTCATAATTTTAAAAACAATACTAGCTGCCTATTTCATTTTTTAAAAACAGCAAAAAATATCCACCTCCCTTTCCATTTCTTATAAGGAGTCTTGAAGTGTGATAGGGGCTCCGTGCTGCTGGCCCCGTGCTGCCCGGGGTCCCTAGGGACAGCTCTGTCCACCATTGGGGAATTTTTTCCTGAGAACCCCCTGTAACATTTCATGAACCCCCAGGGGTTCACGAACCCCAGTTTGGGAACCACTGGTCTACAGGACCTTAGTTTAAAATTTGCTTTAAAAATATTTCATTAATGTGTTGCTGAAGATTATAAAATCACATCTCTAAAAAATCCTTGCCTAGATTTTTAGATGCACAATCTGACTATTCATCTTTAGGTTTAAATGCTAGGATCTTCAGACATATACACCTCTACCCCGATATAACGCTGTCCTCGGGAGCCAAAAAATCTTACCGCGTTATAGGTGAAACCGTGTTATATCGAACTTGCTTTGATCCGCCGGAGTGCGCAGCCCCGCCCCCCCCGGAGCTCTGCTTTACCACGTTCTATCCGAATTCATGTTACATTGGGCCGCGTTATATCAGGGTAGAGGTGTAGTTTTTTTAATAAATCCTTCAAAAGACCATCCTTATCTAAAATACACATGCGAGTCTGGGCTGCCATTGGGCATAGGGGCAGCAGTTTAATAATACTGCATAGGGCCCCATAAATCCTAAGGATGGCCCTGGCTATCTGGTGCTTCCCTGGCTGAAATCTCGACTGCTCCGTGGACAATACAGGAAGGGGGAGTGTTACCTTGTTCAGTAAGTGGTTTGAGTTTTTTTAACATCGGCTTTGCCGTAATTGCTCTGCTCTATTTGGTTGCTGGTGGTAAGACACTAGAGCAAACTTAGCCTATTACTGTTGAACCCCACTGTGTGACTTGTGCTCAAGTCAATGCACATTGCAGGCAAGACATGCTGGCCCTTTGTGGTGTGTAGGAAGCTTCTCCACCAACTGAGCCAGAAGGGAGAGCCTGGAGTGGTTCTCCTCACATTATCTTGAGACAGAAGTGGTGTATTTTGCCATGAATTCCCCACTGCAGGCCATCATTATGTGCACACTCCTACAAAAGCTTAGGCCTGGTCTACACTAGGAGGTTATGTCGAATTTAGCAGCATTAAATCGAATTAACCCTGCACCCGTCCACACAACGAGGCTATTTAGTTCGACATAGAGGTCTCTTAAATTCAATTTCTGTACTCCTCCCCAACGAGGGGAGTAGCACTAAATTCGACATGGCCATGTCGAATTAGGGTAGGTGTGGATGGAAATCGACGCTAATAGCTCCGGGAGCTATCCTACAGTGCACCACTCTGTTGACGCTCTGGAGAGCAGTCCGAGCTGAGCTCGGATGCTGTGACCAGCCACACAGGAAAAACCCCGGGAAAATTTTAATTCCTTTTCCTGTCTGGCCAGTTTGAATCTCATTTCCTGTTTGGACATCATGGCGAGCTCAGCAGCACTGGCAACGATGCAGAGTTCTCCAGCAGAGGTGACCATGCAATCTCAGAATAGAAAGAGGGCCCCAGCATGGACTGATCGGGAAGTCTTGGATCTGATCACTGTGTGGGGCGATGAGTCCGTGCTTTTGGAGCTGCGATCGAAAAGACGGACTGCAAAGATCTACGAGAAGATCTCAAAAGCCATGACAGAGAGAGGATACAGCCGGGATGCAACGCAGTGCCACGTGAAAATCAAGGAGCTGAGACAAGCGTACCAGAAGACCAAAGAGTCAAACGGACGCTCCGGATCCCAGCCCCAGACATGCCGTTTCTACGAAGCACTGCATTCCATTCTAGGTGCGGCCACCACCACTACCCCACCACTGACCGTGGATTCGGAGGATGGGATATTGTCGACGGCCACTTCCTCGGAGAAGTTAGCGGATGGGGAAGATGAGGAAGGTGAGGAGGAGGACAAGGCAGTCGACAGCACTTACAACGCTGATTTCCCAGACAGCCAGGATCTCTTCATCACCCTCACAGAGATCCCCTACCAACCGTCCCCAGGTGTTAACCCAGACCCTGAATCAGGGGAAAGATCAGTCGGTAAGTGTTTTAAACATGTAAACATTTATTTTGAACAGAACAGGAATATTAACAATGAGTTTTTCATGATTTGTTTGCCCTAGGCGCTTAACATTTTAGTCCTTGGCAGTGCAACTACTGAAAAAGAATCTAACAATGTCCGGTTTATCATGATTTGTTTGCCCTAGGCGCTCTACTTTTTAGTCCTTGCCAGTGCAGTTACTGGAAAAGAAGGTCTATATGTCCGGGGATAGAGCTGAAATCCTCATGGGTCATCTCCGTGAAGCTCTCCTGGAGGTAATTGGAAAGCCTTTGCATGAGGTTCCTGGGGAGAGCGGCCTTATTGTGTCCTCCGTGGTAGGAAACTTTTCCTTGCCAGGCTATCATCAAGTATTCTGGGATCATTGCCTTGCAGAGCATGGCAGCATATGGCCCTGGTTTTTGCTGGCTTTCACGCAGCATGTGTTCTTTCTCGGTCTCAGAAATTCTCAGCAGAGTGATGTCGCTCATGGTGACCTGCTTAGAATTAGGGGAATGTTACTATTGGGACTGCTTGCCTGTTCCTTTACAGAACTGTCACCGGTGGTTTACCGCCACGCGGTGGAGGCGGGAGAGGGGCAGCATACAGGGATCTTTCCCGGGGACAGCCGCGAGGGGATAGGACAGGGGCAGAGTTCATGCTTGCCAGATTGCCGGCAGCAGGAACTGCCCAACGCTAGGAGCATTGCTTTGAACGTGAAAGGAGGGCACTGCTCTAATTTAAGTTTTAAGCAGCCAAAAGTCTACAGCTTACCATGTCAGCCTGCTTCCCGAATTCTGCTGTCCTGCCCCGCTTGTCTGATCTCCACTGCAAGACCCCAGGCACTGAATGCGAAGGCCGAAAATTCAACCTTGTCCTGAGTGCGCATGTGATAGGTGCTGTGCATGGTCTTGTTCACAGAGAAAGACTATGTTCATTGTTCACAAAAAATTATCTTTGTGAGGAATTCACTCCCTTTTTCCCATCCCACAGCTGCGACTGTCTCCCGACCTACCCTAGCATCCCCCTCGCAGAGGCTGGCGCAGATTAGGCGGAGAAAGAAAAGGACACGGGACGACATGTTCTCAGAACTTATGGGCTGCTCCCGAGCCGATGCGGCCCAGCAGACCCAGTGGAGGGAGAACATGTCGCAATACCACCGAGCACACAGCGAACGGGAGGAGAGATGGCGGCAGGAAGACCAGCAGGCGACTCAAACGCTAATGAGGGAGCAAACGGACACGCTCCGGCGCCTTGTGGATGTTCTGCAGGACCGGAGGCAGGAGGACAGAGCCCCGCTGCAGTCTATCTCTAACCGCCCTCCCCCGCCACAAAGTCCCATACCCCCTCACCCAAAGTCCCAAGAAGGAAGGGCAGCAGGGGCCGTGAAAACTGTCACTCCACACCTGCAGACTGCTCAAGTACCAGAAGGCTCTCATTCCCAAAAACTTGAAGTCCTTTCCTTCCCGCCTCACCCAAGCCCCCATCCCAGTTTCATACCCTAACTGTGTAGTTGCTAATAAAAGATACGTTTCTGTTAATTACTGTTTCCATCATGTTCTTTTAGAGGAGAGTGTGTTTGAAGGGGGGTAAGGAGGTTGGTAATTGGAGAGGACAGTCACCTTTACCAGGGTACAGACACGGGGGCAGGTTCAGCAGAAGGTCACACACACATTGCAGTCACTAGGCACCCTGGTCAGTCTGGGAGGTGGTTTTCATGTTCTGTATGGGGGGGGCCATGTGACTTTGTGGCAGGGGAGGGTGGATAGAGATCTTATGCTGCGGTCCTTATCCTGGATCACAGAGCCACTCAGCAGGGGATCTGTAACCGTCCTCCCCCGCCACAAAGTCACATAGCCCCCACACACAGAGTCCCGAAAAGGAGGGGTGGCAGGCTCCGTTGAAACAACCAGTCCACCACTGTGGATCTCTCTAGGAGCAGGAGCCTGTCATTCCTTGAGTTTAGAAGCATTCTTTCCATCACTACACCCACTCCCCACCACAGTCTGCATCCCAGTTTGAACACTTTACCGCGAAATCCGTAATAAAGAAAACGGTGTTCATTAACAAAGTTCCATTTATTTTATTTTTAAACGTGCGTTGGAAGGATGGGGATGGGGTGAACGGGGTATGTAGCTGGAGAGGATAGTCAACATTAAGGGGGAAAAGAAATGGGGGCAGGTTCAGCTTCTCTTTAAACAAACTTAATAGTCACAGGTTACCCTGCTCACTGAGGAACCTAGCTTTCAAAGCCTCCCGGATGCACAGCGCATCCCGCTGGGCTCTTCTAATCACACGTCTGTCTGGCTGGGCGTAATCAGCAGCCAGGCTATTCGCCTCAACCTCCCACCCCGCCATAAAGGTCTCCCCCTTGCTCTCACAGAGATTGTGGAGCACACAGCAAGCTGCAATAACAATGGGGATATTGATTTCGCTGAGATCAGAGCGAGTCAGTAAGCTTCTCCATCTCCCCTTGAGACGTCCAAAAGCACACTACACCACCATTCTGCACTTGCTCAGACGGTAGTTGAAGAGTTCTTTTTCAGTGTCCAGAGCACCTGTATAGGGCTTCATGAGCCAGGGCATTAGCGGGTAGGCAGGGTCCCCAAGGATCACTATAGGCATCTCCACATCCCCAAGAGTTATTTTCCGGTCCGGGAAGTAAATACCTTCCTGCAGCCGTCTAAACAGACCAGAGTTCCTGAAAACACGAGCGTCATGAACCTTGCCCGGCCATCCTACGTTGATGTTTGTAAAACATCCCCTATGGTCCACCAGTGTTTGCAGCACCATTGAAAAGTAGCCCTTTCGGTTAATGTACTGGCCGGCCTGGTGGTCCGGTCCCAGGATAGGAATGTTAGTTCCATCTATAGCCCCACCGCAGTTTGGGAATCCCATCGCGGCGAAGCCATCTATAATGACCTGGACGTTTCCAAGGGTCACTACCTTTGACAGCAGTAGCTCAACGATTGCATTGGCTACTTGCATCACAGCAACCCCCACGGTAGATTTGCCGACGCCAAAGTGATTCGCGACTGACCGGTAGCTGTCTGGTGTTGCAAGCTTCCAGAGGGCTATGGCCACTCGCTTCTGGACAGTCAGGGCTGCTCGCATCCAGGTGTCCTTGCGCGTCAGGGCAGGGGACAGCAAATCACAAAGTTCCAGGAAAGTTCCCTTCCGCATACGAAAGTTTCGCAGCCACTGTGATTCATCCCAGACCTGCAGCACTATGCGGCCCACCAGTCCGTGCTTGTTTCCCGGGCCAAGAATCGCCGTTCCACAGCATCAACATGACCCATTGCCACCATGATGTTCACGGCGCGGGGTCCCGTGCTTTGTGAGAGGTCTGTGCCACTCTCAGACTTCATGTCCTCACCGCGCTGCCGTAGCCTCCTTGCCCGATTTCTCAGCATCTGCCTCTGGAAAAGGTGGATGATAAGGTGCGAGGTGTTGACAACGGCCATAACTGCAGCGATGGTCGCAGTGGGCTCCATGCTCGCAGCGGGCTCCATGCTCGCAGTGCTGTGGCATCCGCACTGTCACTCTCCAGAAAAGTGTGCGAACTGATTGCCCGCTGGCGCTTTCAGGGAGGGAGGGCGGGAGTGACGGTTGGATGATGACAGTTACCCAAAACCACCCTCAACACATTTTTTTCCCCAGCAGGCATTGGGGACTCGACCCAGAATTCCAATGGGCAGCGGGGACTGCGGGAACTGTGGGATAGCTGCCCACAGTGCACCGCTTCCAATGTCGATGCTTGCCCCATTAGTGTGGGCTCACAAAGTCAAATTACTGTCCTTAGTGTGGATATACACGTTCGACTTTGTAATATCGATTCCACATATTCGATTTAAGTACAATCGAACTACTCTTGTAGTGTAGACATACTCTTAGGGTGCCTTAGGCCTTGGCTACACTTGCAAGTTACAGCGCTGTAAAGCCTCCCCCAGCACTGTAACTCATTCCCCGTCCACACTGGCAGGGCACTTACAGCGCTGTATCTCCCTGGGTACACCGCTGCAGGTACTCCACCTCCCCGAGAGGAATAACAGCTGCAGGGGAGTGGCTACGACTCACTTGCAGGGCTGTACTAATCACCTTGTTAAGTGGCCAATCCTCGAATGCAGAAGTGCAGGTTTCAAAGCTCGTACCACAGAGAAAAGCAAACAGATTGCAGCTTGCTTTGAGTGAGTGAATGAATGAGCAGGGGGCCGGGAGTTCGGAACTTGCAAAATAGAGAGCTGACATGCTCCAAAAAGCACTCTTTCTCCCCCCACACTCCCTGTCACAATCCACCCCCCTCCCCCCGTTTTGAAAAGCACGTTGCAGCCACATGAATGCTGGGATAGCTGCCCATAATGCACCGCTCCCAACACAGCTGCAAATGTTACAAGTGTGGCCACACCACTGCGCTGGCAGCTGCCAGTGTGGACAGACTGCAGCACTTTTCCCTACTCAGCTGCACGAAGACAGGTTTACCTCACAGCGCTGTACAGCTGCAAGTGTAGCCAAGGCCTTAGGCAAGTCGCCTGCAGCCACACTTTTAAAAGAGGCCACTAACGAGGTGCTTTGGTTTGATGGGGCCCAACTTGACACCTTCTGCCTGACTTGCTGGAAACCATGCACACCACTTAATATCAGTGGGAGCGGCAGGCGATCTCAGCCCCTTTGACAGTCAGACCCAAGCTGTCTCAGAACGAGGCACCTGAACTCAGTGGTAACTTCTGAAAATCAGGGCACCAAGTTTTATAGCCCCCTTTCCCAATGAGGTTATACTCCTCCCTCTCGCCAAGCTGGTGTGAGGTGAGGCTAAATAGACAAACGTCTGTAAAGCGCTTTGCCGTCCTTGGAGAGAAGGGACTAGAGAAGGGGAAACTATTCATTATTTTTATTTTGATTAGGGTTTTTATTCAGATAAACTATTTTAAAATGAGATCAGGGCTTTGATTCAGTTCAATCCTCTCACCCTGCTGTGCTGGCGCACCTGTGGCAGGTCCAGGCAGTCCAAAACAAGCCGCCTGTGAGAGTGAGAGGACCACTGCTGGGAGAAGTAAAGTAATGGCAGCTGAACTTTGAATTCCATTTGGAAACTGACTTTTATGGACTTGCCTAATCCTTAGTGTTAATTGAGGGGAGTCCAATGAACTGCTCCAGGAAAGTGGGAGGTTCTCCCTAGCACTGCTCATTCACCACCCTCCTGGCAGACCCAAGGAGCAACAGTGAGGGGTTCAAACCTCTCTCTGCAAGAGACGAGCACTGTGAAGTGGGGATGTGTGAGGAAGGTCCTGAGGGCTGTAAGAGGGGCCTGGAGGACACAAGTGAGTGACAATATCCAGCACATCTGTTATATCTCCTTGCAGTCAAGTCTTAGCCCTAAGTGATGGGTTATCTTATCGTCCTCTCAGAAGGCGAGTTCTTACAGTGGAAGTGCTGACACCACCTAGCCCATAAACTGCAGTGCAGCAGGCTTTCAGCCACAGCCTTATTCCCCCCCTTTCTGGGCTGGAGCAGAGCCAGCAAGTGCGGGAGGGCGTCACGTTTCCCCTGGTTGGTGAGTACACTGTCCCTTCTCCAGGAGGTGCATGAAAGAAGCAGCAGGAGTTTCTAATGGATGTTTACTCAACCAAAGGGTGTGTGTACATGTGCGCTATTTAGCAGCAACATCCTGTTGGAAACTTCCTGTGTTACTCATTAACCATCTGCCCACTGACTGTACATGTACATGACCTACACTCCTAACCCATTAAACAGCAGTGCACAGCAAGGTGTGTTAGAGGAAGGATGCTGGGGAGCCTGCAACACGCCAAATGTATAATGAGTTACATACAATTTGCAGATTAGTGGTCAAGGGATAAAGCAATTGCAGGAGCTGATCATATGTAGCAAGCAAGAAACATGTATGTGTTGGGCAGGGGCGTTGTTTATGAAGGAACGATGCCTGTTCTGAGCTTTGATTAATAAGGGACAAGCTGAAATGCATTTCTTTGTGCTACAGCCAGAGCCAGCTTGCTGAAAAGAGAATGAAGATAGGCCCAAGCCTTCACCACTAGTCCCTATGTAGCCCCATTATCACCTACGTGCCTGGTGGCCCTCCCACACAATCTCCTAGAGTCCCTGTTCTGGGTCCCAAGTGTTGTCTTTTCCTCCCCAAAATCTGCTCTTCTCCGTCTTGAGCTGGTGAGTGTGCGTCACTGCCTCATATCTCTGGAAGTTTGTCCCAATTCCTGCAGTGCTTAAGAGAAGGGAGTTTGTTAGACATATGGAAACAACAAATCTCTAAACTCTCTTCAGCTCTGGATTTCCACTGTGCTCTGTTAGCTGTGTCTAGGTTCTTTATGTCCATGTTTTCTGTGCTGAATACAATGTTGGCATTAAACATTAATTAACAATAACTTTTTCTGTGCTTGCTCTGCTTGCCTCACTGATGTCAGGCAATTCTACCTGGATCACTATTAGCAGTCTGAAATCTGTTCTCAGACTCTCCTGCTCCTTGCTTGCAATCTGCTCATTAGCTCCAAAGCCATTATGCAAATTCCTCCCCAAGATCAGCCCTAAGGAATCAATGGAGTGAGGACTCAAGTGGATCAGCCCACATGATCACAAATACTGATAATCTCCCAG
The DNA here is from genome assembly GCF_013100865.1 of Trachemys scripta elegans. Taxonomy (NCBI): domain Eukaryota; kingdom Metazoa; phylum Chordata; order Testudines; family Emydidae; genus Trachemys; species Trachemys scripta. The sequence continues at coordinate 38,418,917 of NC_048306.1, forward strand.
GGCAGCTGTGACAGACTGATCATTTCCTGCCATATCCTGAATGAATTTTACAGAATTAAGTTAAACCTTATTGAATTAAGGTTAATACCTTTAGGGTCCATTTTTATTAAAAATGCAATTAGTGTATGTGTTGTTGTAGAATTATATGTAACTTCTGTAGGAGGAGGAGAGGGATGCTAATGTAATTCCTCCGGTTATCAGCCCTTTGAAGCCACCCGTGGAGAGATGCATGTATACTGGTTCAGAGGGAGTCCAGGGACTAACAAACAAAGCATTTTTGGATAAATAGCCTGGTTTTAAACTGGTTTTTCCTGATCCAGCAAATAGACAGGACCCCTGGTCCACAGAGGGCCTCAATATTTAGGGAAGTGACAGGGCCGCCCAGAGGATTCAGGGGGCCTGGGGCAAAGCAATTTCGGGGGCCCCTTCCCTAAAAAAAAGTTGCAATACTATTATTTAAAAACATTAAATGCTTTAATGGTATGTATACATTTGCAATTACATAATGGGCTGTTGCTGGGTGATGGTGATGGTTGGTGCCAATGGGCTGTCGCTGCCTGGGAGTGGCACTACTGTTGCCCAGGGCTGAGTGGGGAGCTGGGCTCTGGGTCGGGGTCGGGGGGTGCCCGGCTCAGAGGGGCAGGGCTCGGAGCTGGGGGTCAGGGCTGGGGGGAGGGGCGGGGGGTGCCCGGCTCAGAGGGGCTGGGCTCGGAGCTGGGGGTCAGGGCTGGCTGGGGTCGGGGGGTGCCCGGCTCAGAGGGGCTGGGGTTGGAGCTGGGGGTCAGGGCTGGGGGGGATGGGGTCGGGGGGTGCCTGGCTCAGAGGGGCTGGGCTCAGAGCTGGGGGTCAGGGATGGGGTCAGGAGGTGCCCGGCTCAGAGGGGCTTACCATGCTGCCTCCCCCCCTCCCAGAGCCTCAGCGAGCCGCATCCAGGAGCTCCTGCCACTCGGCCCTCCGGAGCTCACAGCCCCACCCCCTTACCACGCGGCTCTGAGTGGGAGGACCTCAGGCCCCACCCAAGCCATGCCGCTGCAGTGCTGTCCAGGGCCGCTCCTGGACGCAGCGTGCTGAGGCGCCGGGGGATGGGGGAAGGTGAGGTGAAGGCGGGGGGGAGCCTCCGACATTCTCGTGGGGCCCCATAAGACTGTGTCATTGTTCTGAGCTGAAGCGGAACTTGAAACCACAAGGATACTCCTTCAGTGCGGTGCTCCAGCCAGAGCTCCTGTTAGGGTTGGGGTGATCTCTGGTAAGCTTATTAGCTGGTGTGCAGATTCTTTTCCTGTTTTGGGTATGTTTTCTCTGTAGTGCTTTTTACCTTCAGAGAATAAAAGAGGCCTGCACAGGAAGTGCTGTGTGCTCCGTAGCTGTAACTGGGCAGCCACACTGTTACCTGTCTTGGAAGACAAAGAGATCACGTCTGCTCAGATTGTCTTTTGCTGGGCTAACACAGTGAAGGCAGGGAACTGCGCAGCCTGGAAATACCAAGGTCAGAAAGGAGAGAGATGCGAGTCTCCACCCAAAAGAGGTGATGGCTGGAGAGCGGGGTGCCTGACAGAGGGTGTCATTGCTAGAGCACAGGGGGAAATACTGGTGTAGTTGCCCTGAACTGTGATGTATTTCCCCTTTCCTCTGGTTCTTTTGCCCTGTTTCTCATTTTAACCATCTGGTTTAGTAAGTAACCCCCTTAAGGCAGGGACCTTGCCTGGTTAGCATCATGCACTGTGATGAGATCTTTGGATGAAAAGCAAAACCACTAAGTGCTAAGAATTATTGGGCTACATCCTCAGCTGGAGTAAATCAGTGTTGCTCCATGGATTTCACTGGGGCTATGCTGATTACACCACTTACAGATCTGGCCCATTGCTGTTCATTTACTAATATCAGAGCAGATAGAAAACTGTCAAGGTATTCATAAGAGGCAAGAAGATAAAAGAACTGGCAGGTGCCACAGGATGGGTTGCCCCCTGGAAATCAAAATTTGCATGCCATGGGGTACGCCATGCACGTTCCTCACCATCCATGCCCTCCACCTCTGCTGAACTCAGCAGTTCAAAATAGCATTGCTGTCTTTAAACCGCTTATGTGTATCATTCTGATCCCTTCCTCTCTCTCTCTGCAAGATGACCCTTCTTCTATCTGTCTGGTTTTTGGCAGATCTCTATCATTTACATCCCCCTAACCCTACACATTCAGTGGCCCATCTTCAGTCCCAGCAATATCCTCCCTAGCAGAAAACGGGCACCAGGAATACCCACGATATTCCAAATGACAGTGGGGTCTTTGGTACTTCCCCATTGCCTCCAGACTCTCTTAGCCTTGTGTATAGCATGGTCCATCGCTTCTTGGGCTGAATGCCCTTCAAATGATTTCTAATTAATATTGCCCCTCTCTCCCCAGTGCCCCTTCATGTCTTCTGCTCTGTGTTCTGCTGGATTCTATTTGTCCGCTTCCATACACTGCGCTGTAGGAGCCATGTATCCAGCCCACAGATTAATCTGTCCAAATCCCTTTCAGTTTGCTCATGATGTCCTCTCCCTTTGCTGCATCTTCATCCCTGATGCCTTCCCTCCTGTCAAAATTGAGCTACTGGGAAAATTGCAGCTTGGAGCCTTCTCAAGTCCTTTGTCTGTAGGGGGAATGATAGTTTCAGGGGCAGGAAACCAGGGGTGTGGCAAACAGAAGCCTGTGGGGGAGAGATAAGAGGCTGGGGGTTGCAGAACAAGCAGCCCCTCCCTGTTTATCACACCTGCCAGCCCCATCGCACAGTGCTTCCTATTCCTAGAAAACAGCTTTCAACCCACATCCTCCTGTGCTTTATTTGCATTGTGAACAAGTCTGGTGCATAGGTGTGCAGTATCCCATGGAGCCTGGAGATCTGGTTCCTCTCCATCTATGCGGTTAGTAATGTAGTCCAAGGATTGTAGCCAATTCAATGGGCTAATTGCCCCTAAACAGCCCTTTCCCTAGTAGTGCTTCTCAGCACTTTCTTCCCACTTCCTGTGTCAGGTTTGCAGATCTGGATTCCCATTGGTGCTCCCTGGTTTCCTTCTGAAATAAGGGAACATCATCTTCTCTTGCTGACTCTGCTGCACCTAGCTGGGTAGTAAATTGCTTTAATCATTTCAAAAAGCATCCAGTGGAAAGTGTCAGATAGTCTATTTATCCACAGAACACATGCAGCAAGAGTAATGACAACATAAGCTTCCCCACACTGCACAGCCAAAGGGTCTCAGGCATAGTTCAGGCTCCATGACCATTCAATAGCTGGCCTCTGGTTGGGCACCAGACGAGGTTGCCAACTCATGCCACCTATGATGGTGGTTTTGTGACCTCTACACCCACCCAGTAGGAACTGCACTCATACCTGCCAGGTTCATTTTACACAGGCCACTGACCAGCAGCAGCCAGATGGTAAAAACTTTGGGCATTTCAAGCTTGGGCTACATATGACCTAGTTATCAGTCACCCATCCAGCCTTCCCCAGTCTGATTCCATCTAAGTAGCCATTTCTTCTTTGCTGTAGTGAGTTTGAACAGTGTCTCTGCCAGGGTTTTACTTACTGACCTGCAAGTTCCAATCATGTGATCAGGCTCACCCTATTCTCTGGGTGACATACTTTCTGCTGGCTGCTTTCAGAACACGCTGTAAGGCCATGTGTTTTGGAAGCTGTATTTTGGGCTCTCTACACTGATTAATATATAACCCATCTTCCTTAATTTTTTGCTATCACTTGGGAACTGTTTCCTTGCATTTGCCTGTGGGACCCTGGGTTCCCCTGTCCTGGATCCTTTGCTTCTGGCTGGTGATCTATTCAAGCTGGTAGATCTGATTTGAATAATATGTCTGACTTTATCATAGAGTGTTCAGATGTTACCCAGTAGCTGCCTTATAAAGATACTAAATAAAAACAAACACTAGTGAATTCACAAGAGCCGGTTATATCTTATGTTTAAAAAGGGGGTGGGAGGAGAGCAACAAAGGCAACTCTCCCCAAGAAAGCAACAGAGGGTCCTGTGGCACCTTTAAGACTAACAGAAGTATTGGAGCATAAGCTTTCGTGAGTGAATGCCCACTTCATCAGACGCAATGCCTTGCGTGGGCATTCACCATATGCTCCAATACTTCTGTTAGTCTTAAAGGTGCCACAGGATCCTCTGTTGCTTTTTACAGATTCAGACTAACATGGCTACCCCTCTGATACTCCCCAAGAAAGGATGCCACATGAGCGGTGAATGGCTGTTGCTCTTTGCAGGTGCTACAGGGCATGAATAGTAATTGGGAGATTAGGCCAATGAGTGACCTGTGGGGTGATCTGTTACAGCAGATACTGTCTTTGTTGGAAAACCATAGTGGCCAATCCGAGTGCTCCATTTCTCCAAGCCATTTAAAAACAGAGATGGACCTGATTGTTGCTTTATTCAGTGGTCATGCACATGGCATTGTGGATAAAGCAACTCACCCTCCAGCCTTGTAAAATGCAGCAGGAGAGGCAGAGCCGTCAGAACTACATTTCCCATAATGCACAGATCTCCTGGTCTGAACCCATCCTGGGATTAAGAAGGCTACAGGTAGTGACTAGTTTAAATCCAGATTAGATTTAGTTGAATGCTGCAGGAAGGAGGAGAGTGTGACCAGCAGCCGGACAGCAGAGGCTAACTGGTGAGAGACTCTGACGTCCACTCCTTTAACATGAGATGATCTTGTCTCCTGGCTGGAATTGGGGCTCAGTTCTGAGGGATTCTTAGCGCAGGAATATTACACGGATTTTCAGGGTGCTGCTGGGAGGGGTGGTTTTTCTCTTCAGGCCTGGGTTGCTGGGCTGGGAGTTTGTAGTCATTCTTTGGGCATTGAAAGAAAGTTCAGGGAAAGATGGTAGCATTTGACTTCAGAAGTCTGGCTGAGGCAGAAGCCAGGGATGGTTCTACCATATAAGAACAGGCAGTTGTTTAGGGAAGCATTGTGTTAGAGGTAGAAGTATTGCAACTGAGGGGTTGCTGGGGAATGGTAACACCTGTCAGTCCTTAAAAATCCCTAGATCCATCACGTGAGAGGAGGGGGGAAAGTCAGCTATTATTTCTCCACCCCAAAACAAGGTGCCTTGGTCTTTTTCTGCATCCTCATAGGGACCCAGGAGCAGATTTCAATGTCCTTACATCAAGTAGTACCGTTCTCCCTGAATAAACCTATTGATCTCGGTGGAGTGAGGGGTACTCAGCGTGTCTGAGGGTGCCAGAATCTGGTGGCTGAGGCTTATTATCAGCATGTCACTGAAAACTCCGTTTGGCGGTGATGGGAGTTACTCTGAGTCACAGTGAGTGACCGGGTGAATGGCTTTGCTTCACTTGTGCTGCTTGCAGTGAACAACGGGCTATCTCCAGTGAGGAATGTCTGATCAGCTGCTGTTCGTTAGGAAAGAAAAATAGTGATACTCAATTGGGGGAGGAATAGCTCAGTGGTTTGTGCATTGGCCTTCTAAACCTGGGGTTGTGAGTTCAATCCTTGAGGGGGCCATTTAGGGAACTGGGGTAAAAATCTGTCTAGGGATTGGCCCTGCTTTGAGCAGGGAGTTAGATTAGATGATCTCCTGACATCCCTTCCAACCCTGATGATGATAAAAAAAAAAAAGAAAGCCACAGTGGAGTTACTGTCACTATTATAGTAACTATTTAATATAATAGAAATTATAGTTATTATTATTAAGAAATGTCTGTATTATTTGTATTGTGGAAGTACCTGGAAACCCCCGTCTTTGGGCAGGACCCCATTGTGCTAGGCATTGTACAAATAGACTTGCAGTTAGTTCTGGTTATCTGGTTATTCTGTGCTCACAGGACATCTTATTTAAAATTCTGCAATGGAGCAGGAGTTTAATTTTGACTTTCTTAGATATTACCCTTCCCTCTTGTCCTTACCTCTCCCCATTCCCCAGGCCTCCCTACTCCTCCCAGCATCAGGTCAGGTCAACTCTTAAACTGGTGCAAATCAGTGGTTGACTTCAGTGTGGTTATGCTGATTAACATCAGCTGAGAATCTGGCCCTATGCTTAGAGGGCAGAATGGGCAAGGGCAGAAGAAGAGGATAGCATCTAAGAAAAACACAGTTAAACCCAGTCACAGATTCCTACTAACTGAAGATCTGGCTTAGAATATTGACTATCCTGTCTTCTCAGGTGGACACCCAGTGTGTGGTGGCTGGCCATAGACAAACTGCTGGTGGTTCAGTTCAGAGAAACATCCCAAAGTTTGGAGGCTGCTCTGAACCACTTGGGCCTGCAAAACCAGGCCAGTTATTTATTACTTGTACACTGCAGTAGTACCTAGGGGGTCCACTCAAGGACCAGGACCTGTACAGCCACACAACACAAAGATGGTCCCTGCCTGAAAGAGTTTACAGACTTTCTCGCGACATTTTGACCCTTCTACACATGGCTAAAAACAGGAGATTTTAGGGAGAGTGAGGCTAACATGACTCCGCTACCCCACACACAAAAAGAGGAATTTCAGGCCAGCACAACCCTTCCCAGAAGAGACGGGGGAGCCCAGGCCTATTTGTGTGCAGGAGAGGGAAAGTCCTAGGGATCCTGAGAAACCCCAATAAAGCATTATCTACAGCCCAATGGGTGGTCGTTCTGGACAGATGAGCATTGTTATAGCTGGGAGGATGAAGCACAGCACAGTAGAACTGGAGTCTCTGGTGGTTCTGTCCTTGTATCAGTGACGACTCTTCTCTTGGTCACCTTCTGGCTGGCACAGCAGTAAGGAAGGCTTGATGTTCACTTTCTCTGGTATTCCTAGGTACAGAGGTGAGAGGCTCTCCCCTCTCTGCAGAGTATGTTCCAGCTCCTCTCCCACTGCTGGTCTAGGCTGCAGGCCATACAGGAACCAATCAGGTAATCCCCCAGGACCCAGTTGCCTCATGACATTTTGTATGTTAACTGCCCACAGCTTTGTGTTAGAAATGAATCAGTGACTGATGGGATGTCTGACCCTTTGCTTTGTCTGGGACAAAGAGAGAGCCCCATTTCTCCAGCCCATAGGACTGTCCATGTTGTCAGAGAGGGAGTGTGTTGCATTGTGATGTTTCCAAGCTCTTTGCTTTACCCATCAAAATAGTGTTAATGTTAAAATATGTTAGAAACAATGAAGAAAATGTTATTAAATTGAAAACCAGATGGGAAAAGATTTAAAGGTCATATCTCACTCCTGCGCTAGACTGGTATGTTCCCTATGCATGCAGAGGACATAAATTCCATTTCACGAAAGATTTCAAAATCTGGCGTTGTTTCAATTTGAAACATACCTGAAAATTTAAAAATTCTCCACAGAGGAAAATTCTGAAGAATTTTCACTCCAGGTTGATTGACATGTTTCCTTTCAACCAAATCCAAAATGTTTTAATTTTGACTTTATTTTATAATACAAAATAAAAAATTTCTAAACACTCATTTAAAAATGTAAAATCAAAATGTTTAGTTTGGAAAATGAGGGAAAGGGATGTTTTGTCTTTGTTGGAACATTTTTTACTTTTTCTCTGAAATGAAATTTTTGGTGGAGAGGACATGATTTCGTGAAGCATTTCGATTTAGATGGAATTGAATCTTCTGATGGAAAATGGTTCTATTGAAGTTTTTTCTGACTAGCTCTATTGTCCAGTGTTTTGTTTAGTTTTAGGCTAAAATGACCAAGCAATAAAGTTTTCACCATTTACATTGGGGAATAGTACCCCTAAAGAAATAGACCTCGGTACTAGCAAATGTTCTTTGCTATTTAGCCTTCGCTCAGTTTCATCCCATTACTTTTAGTGAGAGCTGAATTCTGCATTTTGTGATAGTATTAGGAATTCTTGCTATAAAAAAAAAAATCATGCAGTGATGCGCTACCAGTATTTTAATGCAGGGGTCCCACAAAAGTGTCCCCTTAGCCTGCAATGAGCCATGTATCCCCAGCACATACACCTCAGTAATACAATTAATTCGTTTTTCCATGTAAACAAAATCACTGTCTCCTAGCCATGGAAGGAGACAGCTGCACTTTGCTAGAGATGTCTAGACTGCTACAGCAGGGGTCACCGGGTAGCACTGTTACACATAGTCTTACGCCTTCTTTTTCTTAGCATGTGAGTTAATGTTCAGTCTCTGAAGAGATGTCATTGTTAGTTTTGTTGTTGCAGATTCTTTAGGGGAGCTGTGGAGGTAGCAGGAGACTTTGCCCTCTGCCTTCATGTAACTAGGCAATTGTTCAGGCAGAGTTGCTCCCTGGGAACTAGGCATTGGTTAGTGGGCAGAGATCCCTGAAAGAAGGGATTGCCTGCATGCTGTTTATGAGCCCCTCCTCCATGGGGAAGCTTACGTGCAAGGCCCCAGATATGCTACTGCTCAGCAGAGGGACAATTCTTTGGGCCATATTCTCCTTTGCCTTGTACCTTATCTAGTTATTTACACCTGTGCAAAGTGGATGTAAAATGCTCCCAAATCAGAATGTTTCACTCCCACACGTCAGCAGGAACGGTTTGTAGGCAGCCTTGCACAGGTGCAGGGTTAGGAGAATCAGGCCTTTTTCCCTAATGCAATAGTTGAATGGGGTGGGTTGGGGACTCCTTCCCCTAGGAATGTTTTTGAAAATATCTGTCATTTGGCACTATCTCATGGGTCAGTAAGGAAACACTGAGCTCCTCAGCAGGATGTTTGAGCCCCAAGGATAAGTAATCTCTTTCAGGGGGGATTAGCCATGTCCAGTGAAGGGGTGAGCTTCAGCAGAGGCAGGGGAATCGCCCAAACCTCCTTCAAAATTAGTGGCAGAACTAAAACAAGGAGTTCCCCTCCAGCTCATCGCTGTGCTCAGGTCTTGGGAATTTTCTTGTCTGTTGGGACAATGAGTAAAGAAGAATAAAATAGGAGGGGTGGCTGTTGGCCACCTTAGGTGGCTGTTGGCCCAGGTCTCAGCATCACGGGGCAAAGTGTCATTGATGCATCTTGGGGTTACAGCACAAGAGAAGAAGTGGGTCTGACAGGCACTCCTGTGCCCAGAGTGCTGTGTGTGATGTATGTCTGTGGGCAGAACTTTGTCAGGGCATAGCCCTGGTGCTCCTTACCCCCATTCCTGTAAATGTCATTGTTTTGACTCTCTCAGGATAGATGGGGACTCTGCATTGATGTAAACACCAATGTAAGGGGAGGGTCCAGGAGAGAGGGGCTCTGTCACAGGGACCAGCCCTTTCAAGGGAGTCAGGGACCAGCTACCTGTGACAGGCCTGTAAGGGAGAACGAGCCAACCCAGGCCCCTTAGCAATAATTAAATCCCTAGATGGCTGGTTGGCAGCTGATTAGCTAATAAGTCTGATAAAGGGTTACCAGGGCTCAGCTGAGGTGGTTCCTAGAGACAGGAACTTGCAGCGGAGTGGGAGCAGGCCTGGCAGGTGTGCGCCAAGGGGCAAGGAATTCCCAGGTAGTGGCAGGAAGCCTTAGGCTGTCATGAGTCCCTAGAGGAGAGATGCAGGAGGCAGGCCCCTGGCTCTGGGAAGAATTCTGTCCAGGTAGTGGCAAGAGGCCTTGCTCCAGGGAAGGAACCCAAGCCATGAGAACCCTGCTGGAGGGGACAATCCTGGGCTGGCCCCTACGGAACAGACTAAGGGTGTTTTTTCTGTGTTACTCTTTTACCCTGCCCTCATCCTCAGTGATCCACCCTATGTCCACAAAGGGCCAACTTCCTCCCTGCTCTAATCCCATGAATTCAGGGGAGTTATACCAGGGAGAACTAGACCCAATGAGCCCTTAGGATAATTCCTCACAAGATGGTGGCTGTAAGTGTTCTCCCCAGGAATTGAAATGAGGGGTGTGTTCAAATTTACAGGGTGTGGGCAGGGCCGATGGGAGGTGAGACCGTGAGGGTGAAGCTGGGCTGCATGGCACCATAGTAAAAACTGAAAAATGTTTCATGACCATTTTATTAGATTTTAAAGTCATCACACAAATTAAAGTTGGCTACTCAAGCCTTCTATGAAGCACTACATCTACATCCTTCTTGGTTTCTTGTTATAATTTTGCACAACTCTGCTAATGAACTTCTTGAATGCAATGCATTCATCTTTGGTGGCTTCTCATATGTCCGGTACTTCCATTCCTTCAATTGATATCCTCATTAGTTCATTCACATGATCAGGCAGAAGGCGACTTCTTTCAAAATGCAAAATTCTATTCAATGATGAAAAAGAATGCTCAGCTGTAGCTATTGTGACTGGGAGTAGCAAGAGATGAATTCCTACTTCTTTCAGCCCCAGAAACATAGCATAAAGATCGGGTTGAGCCACTAGTGATGATAAAAAAGAAGTTGAAGTCAAATCTTCATTCATTGGTCGTATGATATTCCACTCTGTGTTCAAATTCTCTATTCTGTCCTGAGCACATGGCAGCCCCATTGCTGGTAGTGCCTCACTCCACTCAACTGTTGATATTTTATAAGACAGTAAAAGCTATGTAGAGGTTGGGTAGAATCTAGAAGTCGCTGTTGTAGATTTTTAAGAATCAAGTGTGTGTACTTTTTCAGTTGTCTTAACAAACACTTCTTGTCCTCTTCACTTAAGGATTCAATATAAATGCCTTCATTAGTCAACTTCTGGACTGAAGTCTTTGTTTCTTCCAGTACTTTTTCAATGGATAGCTCTCTAGTTGATCCAAATGTAGCTTCTATTGCTGGACAAAGATCTACTCCTGTTGTAGCAGACGCCTGGATGGCATTGTTTAATGACCCAAGTGGTTTCAACAGTAGACTTACAAGAGAGAGAATGGCAATAGTCTTCTCTGAACATAGTAGCAAAAGTAATCCACCAGCCTCACTACTTAGATCCATCCCATCTTGGTAGATACTTTCCAAAGTCAGTAATAATGGCTGGAGTAATTTTAAGACAACAGCCAAGGATCGCTCATGAGAAAGCCAGAGGGTTTTCCCAGGTTGGACTAATTTGAACTTCAGTCCCAGTGTATCTTCTACATTTTCCAAGATATTCAGTCTTTTTGGACTCTTGCTGAAAAAAGAATATAATGAAGACATTAAATTTATAGCTTTTTAAATGTCTTTTGAAGAGTCTGCAACTCATACTAGCGCTAGTTGGAGTAGATGACCTCTGCAGTGTGTATAGGAGAGATTAGGGTTACACTTTTCTCTGAGCAAAGCTTGTGCTCCACCATGTCTTCCAGAGACATTTGCAGCTCCACCAAATGCACAAGCAGCCATCTGCTTGGGGTCCAATTGACAAGCATTTAACTCTTCTAAGATGTGCCTTGTCACAGATGCAGCCAATCTGTCTTCTATAACTTGAACATCTAGAAATGCATCTACTGGCCTACCACTGACATCAAGATAAAGTACACAATGACTTAATACTTGATGCCCATTTGCAGTGGTGCATTCATCAGCCATGTATGTACATTTTTTGAATGTGGTGAGAGAGTTCTTCACTTTTTCAACTGTTGAGTCTTTCCCTGTTGCACCACATGCGTCTAGCCTATCAGGATTAAACAAAGACAGTGAATGGCTATCCAACTACAGAAGCAGTTTCTCCTCCCTTGGTGTTCACACCTCAACTGCTAGCAGAGCACCTCACCCTCCTTGATTGAACTAACCTCGTTATCTCCATAGTGATTTATACCTGCCTCTGGAGATTTCCATTACTTGCATCTGAAGAAGTGAGGTTCTTACCCATGAAAGCTTATGCTCCCAATACTTCTGTTAGTCTCAAAGGTGCCACAGGACCCTCTGTTGCTTTTAGCCTGTCAGTTGAGTTTCTTGCAGAAAGATAGTGCGCATTTGCTGATCTTGTTCGGAACCAGTGTTCAACTTCAGGATGAACAAGTGACAATGCACTTAACATTGGCCTCCAGTTTGTAGTGTGTGGTATCTCTTGTTTAAATAGAAAGTATGATGCCACAGCCATGTTTGTTCGCATGAACTGTGTTGTGTCTCCAGCATTCTTAACAGCCTCATTAAGACTCCTCAGTGTTGTCTTTGGTCAGTGGAGATTCAGAGTTCAGAGGTGCTTTCACATGAGTTCACCTCCCAGGTGGGGGACAAGAAGGTACCTTGTTCGTTCCTCCAACTGCTCACTGTTCGTTCTGGCCACTGTTGATCATTGTGCTACCATTCACTCCATCAATCTGATTCCAATGGCCCTGCGCCATCATCTTCTGCTGCCACCTGCCACTGTGACCTCTGTGAGCTGGTCTCTTGAGGTTCCACCCAGCTCTCAGTGATTTCAGCTGAGCTCTCAGTGGGGTATGTCTACACTACGGGATTAATCCGAATTTATATAATTCGGATTTGAAAAACAGGTTGTATAAAGTCGAAATGAATGCGGCCACACTAAGCACATTAATTCGGTGGTGTGCGTCCAAGTACCGGGGCTAGCGTCGATTTCTGCACCGTTGCACTGTGGGTAGCTATCCCATAGCTATCCCATAGTTCCCGCAGTCTCCCGCGCCCATTGGGATTGTGGGTTAAGATCCCAGTGCCTGATGGGACAAAAAACATCGTCGCAGGTGGTTCTGGGTACAGCCTCACCTCCTCCCTCCCTCCCTCCCTGCATGAAAGCAACGGACGGCAGACAACCATTTTCGCGCCTTTTTTCCTGGGTGGGTGAACACTGCAGACTCCATACCACGGCAAGCATGGAGCCCGCTGAGCTCAAGACAGCAGTCATGAACATTGTAAACACCTCGCGCGTTCTCGTGGAGTTTATGCTCAGCCAGGACCAGAAAAACGAGGCGAGGAGGCAGCGGCGGCGGCAGCGCAGCGACAAGCATGATGAGGACATTGACATGGACATGGACACGGACACGGATACAGAATTCTGTGAAACCACGGGCCCCGGTGCTTTGGAGATCATGTTGTTAATGGGGCAGATTCTATCCATGGAACGCCGATTCTGGGCAAGGGAAACAAGCACAGACTGGTGGGACCACATAGTGTTGCAGGTCTGGGACGATTCCCAGTGGCTGCGGAACTTTCGCATGTGTAAGGGCACTTTCATGGAACTTTGTGACTTGCTGTCCCCTGCCCTGAAACGACAGAATACCAAGATGAGAGCAGCCCTCACAGTTGAGAAGCGTGTGGCGATAGCCCTGTGGAAGCTTGCAACGCCAGACAGCTACAGGTCAGTCGGGAATCAATTTGGAGTGGGCAAATCTACTGTGGGGGCTGCTGTGATGCAAGTAGCCAAAGCAATCACTCAGGTGCTGCTACGAAAGTTAGTGACTCTGGGAAATGTGCAGGCTATAGTAGATGGTTTTGCTGCAATGGGATTCCCTAACTGTGGTGGGGCGATAGACGGAACCCATATCCCTATCTTGGCACTGGAGCACCAAGCCACCGAGTACATAAACCGCAAGGGGTACTTTTCAGTGGTGCTGCAAGCACTTGTGGATCACAAGGGACGTTTCACCAACATCAACGCGGGCTGGGCGGGAAGGGTTCATGACGCTCGCGTCTTCAGGAACACTACTCTGTTTAAAGGGCTGCAGCAAGGGACTTACTTTCCGGACCAGAAAATAACCGTTGGGGATGTTGAAATGCCAATAGTTATTCTTGGGGACCCAGCCTACCCCTTAATGCCATGGCTTATGAAGCCGTACACAGGCAGCCTGGACAGGAGTCAGGAGCTGTTTAACTACAGGCTAAGCAAGTGCAGAATGGTGGTAGAATGTGCATTTGGCCGTTTAAAAGGTCGCTGGCGATCATTATTGACTCGCTCTGACCTCAGCCAAAGAAATCTCCCCATTGTTATTTCTGCTTGCTGTGTGTGCTCCACAATCTCTGTGAAAGTAAGGGGGAGACCTTTATGGCGGGGTGGGAGGCTGAGGCAAATCGCCTGGCTGCTGATTACGCACAGCCAGACACCAGGGCGATTAGAAGAGCACACCAGGAAGCGCTGTGCATCAGAGAAGCTTTAAAAACCAGTTTCATGACTGGCCAGGCTACAGTGTGAAATATCTGTTTGTTTCTCCTTCATGAAAACCCGCCCCCTTTAGTGACTGATTTTCTGTAAGGAACCCACCCTCCCCCTTCCCCCAGCTTTCTTTCAAACCAAATAAAGTCACTGTCATTTAAAAATCATTTATTCTTTATTAATAGATTAGAAAAAGAGGGAGGGAACCTGGGTGGTATTTGGGAGGAGGATTGCTGGGAAGGAAAAAGCCACAAAGAAAAGGTTAAAAAAATGACAGCCTTTTGCTTGGGCTGTCTACTGGGGTGGAATGGGAAGGTGTACGGAGCCTCCCCCCCCCGCGTTCTTACACGTCTGGGTGAGGAGGATACGGAACATGGGGAGGGTGGAACAGGGGCTGAAGCGGCAGTCTGTTTTCCAGCAGCCGTTCCTGAAGCTCCACCAGATGCCGGAGCATGTCTGTTTGCTCACGCAGCAGCCCCAGCGTTGCATCCTGCCTCCTCTGGTCTTCCTGCCGCCACCTCTCATCTCGAGCGTCCCTCCTGTCCTCACGTTGGTCCCTCCTGTCCTCACGTTGGTCCCTCCTGTCCTCACGTTCACTGGCTTCTTTCCTATACTTTGAAACTGTTTCCTTCCACTCATTCAGATGAGCTCTGTCACTGTGGCTGGATTCCATAATTTCAGAAAACATCTCGTCTCGCATTCTCTTCTTACGATGCCTTATCTGTGATAACCTTCGGGATGGAGGAGGGAGGCTTGAGGAATTTGCAGCTGCTGTAGGGAGGGGAAAAAAGAGAGAATTGTTTAAAAAGCTACATTTTGCAGAACAATGCTTATACTCTTTCACGGTGACCAACACTATTCACATTACATAGCACATGTGATTTCTGTGCAAGGTCGCATTTTGCCTCTTAATGCTGAGTGCCTGTGGCTTTGCTGCTAGAGATCACAGGTCTGGGCAACAGAATTCAGCTTGCATGCGGCCATGGTAAGCCATTGTCTTACAGCTTCTGCGCCCTCCTTTCCCACATACCAAGCATAGCCTGTAGAGTGCTGCGGTTTTTCTGTTAACATTCAGCAGCACCAGAAAACAAACTAACCACCCCCCCCTCTCGCCATGAATTCTCTGGGATGATCGCTGTACCCCTCCCCCCCACCGCATGGCTGGTATCAGGGAAGATCCCTGCTAGCCAAACGCAAAAAACTCAGGCCCAATTTCCCATCTGCGCTTGGCTAACTGCAGGGAAGGATTTATTTTCCGCCACAGGCAAACAGTCCAGTAGGAACGGCCACCTCTGTCCCCTTAATTAAGTTCCCATATTTCAACCAGGTTACCAGGAGTGATATCACTCTCCTGAGGATTACACAATAAGATAAAGAACGGATGTTGCTTGAATGCCAGCAAACACCAGGACCATACGCTGCCAGGCTTTGTCAGGCAATGATACCAGATTACTTGCTGCAAGCATGGCGTGGTCAAGTGTCCTACCATGGAGGAGGGAATAAGGATGCACTGCCCAGAAACCTTCTGGCAAGGCTTTTGGAGTACCTCCAGGAGAGCTTCATGGAGATGTCCCTGGAGGATTTCCGCTCCATCCCCAGACACGTTAACAGACTTTTCCAGTAGCTGAACTGACCGCGAATGCAAAGTCAGGCAAAGTAATCATTAAAAACCGTTTGCTTTTAAAACAAGTTTTATATTTTAAAAGGTAAACTCACCTGAGGTCCCTTCCATGGGGTCAGAGTCTTGGGTACTGGCTTGGGAGGGTACTTCAGTCAGGGTGATAAAAAGATCCTGGCTGTTGGGGAGAATGGAGTGCTGTGTGCTCTCTGCAAGCTCATCCTCATCCTCCTCCTCCTCCTCTCCCCCATCGGCAGAATCCTCAGGCGTCGCTGATGGGACTATCCCCGACCCAGAATCCACGATCACAGGTGGGGTAGTGGTGGCAGCCCCCCCTAGAATTGCATGCAGCTCGGCGTAGAAGCGGCATGTCCGCGGCTCTGACCCGGAGCGACCGTTTGCCTCCTTTGTTTTTTGATAGGCTTGTCTGAGCTCCTTGACTTTCACGCGGCACTGCTCAGAGTCCCTATTGTGGCCTCTCTCCATCATGCCCTTGGAGATTTTTTTTCAAAAGTTTTTGCATTTCGTCTTTTAGAACGAAGTTCTGCAAGCACTGAATCCTCTCCCCATACAGCGATCAGATCCTGTACCTCCCTCACGGTCCATGCTGGTGCTCTTTTTCGATTATCAGCCTGCATGGTCACCTGTGCTCTCCATGCTGGGCAAACAGGAAATGAAATTCAAATGTTCGCGGGGCTTTTCCTGTCTACCTGGCCAGTGCATCCGAGTTTAGATTGCTGTCCAGAGCGGTCACAATGATGCACTGTGGGATAGCTCCCGGAGGCCAATACCATCGAATTGCGGCCACACTATCCCTAATTCGAAATGTTAAAATCGATTTTGGCGCTACTCCGCTCGTCGGGGTGGAGTACAGAAATCGATTTAAAGGGCCCTTTACATCGAAATAAATAGCGTCGTTGTGTGGACGGTTGCAGGGTTAATTCGAATTAAAGCTGATAAATCCGAATTAAAGTCGTAGTGTAGACCAGGCCTCAGGCAGACCATCAAGCAAAACACCTGTCCCCACCCTCTCTCTTGATGCCCTCAATCAGCGCAGGGTAAGTACAGTTCTACTGCCCTTTGCTCATACAATAAGAATAACACATTTCATACTCTTCCCCCACCCCCCCCGCGCGCATTCAAGTGATTTGTAACCCAACCCCAGCCAAAATCTATCACTTGGGCAACGTAGCTCTGTTTGCTGGATACCTAGGTAGATTAGGTGTGAATGTAAATACAGTCTGATCCTGAAGCCTTTCCCCCCAGCCCCAGCTCACCACTAGCTGTCAGGGAGAGCTCATTTAGACTTTGCTTACAAATCATAATCTGAAATAATTAGGTTGGCCAACATCACCGAAATGAATGCACTGACACTGTCATAAAAAACAACAGCTGTATAAGGAAACTAGTCTATGTTCATACTTTTCAAATCTATTATACTTTTTCAGATACACTAATTTTATGATACACTTTATATGCTTTTAAAGTGTGTATTAATGTTTCAATTTCAATTCAAATTTCCAAACAATCACTAAACTGGCAACATTGCATGTAACTAGTTCACAAAACTGCGGGGGGGGGGGGGGGAGGGGTGTTGGGGAAATGGGGGGGGGTAAACACCCCCATGGGGGGTGGTTAGGGAAATCCCTGTTGGCTGTGATGACCATTTCAAGTTGGAGACCACAGTCCCATAGCTTGGAGGGGAGAATATCTCCTCGGTGCAGGCTAACTTTGTTTTTCTTCCTCATCAGGAAAGTGACCCTCCTTGTCGTGGGCCTGGACAATACAGGGAAAACCTCCCTCATAATGGAGATACAGAGAGGTGAGGAGCTAACTGTCTCCGGTTACTGCTGGAATCTGGGGATATGTCTATGCTGCTGTCAGAGGTGAGAGCGCAGCATGTGTTGACATATCCGAGCTAGGTTTGATCCAGCTAGCTCCAATAACAGCAGGACTGAAGCCACCACCAGCAGCAGGATCTTGGGCAGGGCTGCACAGCCCAGGCTGCTACCTGCAGTACCTCAGCTTTGTTGCTGTGTCTACCTGTGCTTCAGTCACACCTCTGATTGCAGTGTAGACATACCCTGAGTCTCAGATGAGCTGACATGACTCCAGAGGCAAAGAGTTTATTGTTCTTTGCAAATAACTTCAAATCTCCCCATCACTGAGGGGATAAATCTTTCTGTGCTTCCAATTATTCCCCTCCATCCTCTGCAGGAGGCAGCATTGTAATAATCCTGTGAGGTCAAAATTGGATCCTAATTGTGTCTTTATGCTCTGGTAGCAGAGTTTGACTTTCTCATGTCTATTACGTAACTTTATGTAGCTGACATTTTGTCCAAGTCCAGCCTAGGGAATGTGGACTGGGACAGTCTGTATCACTCACTCTCTGTGGGGCTTGAGGACCAAGCCACTGCTGAGCATCAGAGATCTGAATTCACTGCATCAGGCTGTTACACAGGATGCAGGCGTACAGCGTGATGCATCTAGACTTGCAGAGTGTCTGGAATACAACAGCCCCTTCCGCAGAACTGGGATTTAGACAGCCAGATGCAACAGAAATGTAGTACTGGGGTATCCACTCAGGTTAAACCTAGGGGATAAGATCGACAGGCCTCAGTCCCTGGGATTCCTGCCAAGCCATTTGGCCACTCTAAAACAATTAACAGAGTCATGATATACTGCTAGGATTAACCTAACCTGCCATTGCACAGTAGGAAAGAGGGTGACAGGATGGGGCTATTCCCCCCTCCCCCCAGGCCATGTGCCAAGGCCAAATCTGCCAGGATTTAGAATAGGTCTCTGAACAGGGGTGTCACAGAGCAAGGACTCATAGACTCATAGACTCATAGACTTTAAGGTCAGAAGGGACCATTATGATCATCTGGTCTGACCCCCTGCATGCTGCAGGCCGCAAGACCCTTCCCTGGACTCTGCCGTTGAAGTCCCCAATCCTGTGTTTTAGTGACTTCAATCGGCTGAGACCCTCCTGCTAGTGATCCCTGCCCCATGCTGCGGAGGAAGGCGAAAAACCTCCAGAGGCTCAGCCAATCTACCCTGGAGGAAAATTCCTTCCCGACCCCAAATATGGCGATCAGTAATACCCCGAGCATATAGGCAAGAGTCTCTAGCCTGACCCTTGTTGGCCATTATGCTATTCATGTACCATTGCTTGGTTTTCCTTGGCTACTATGTTGTACCATTAAACCATTCCCTCCATAAACTTATCCAACTTAATCTTAAAACCAGACAGGTCCGTCGCCCCTGGAGACAGGTTTCAGAGTGGTAGCCATGTTAGTCTCTATCAGCAAAAGCAACGAGGAGTCCTTGTGGCACCTTAGAGACTAACAAATTTATTTGGGCATAAGCTTTCGTGGGTTAGAGCCCACTTCATCAGATGCATGAAGTGAAAAATACAGGAGCAGGTATAAATACATAAAAGGATGGGGGTTGCTTTACCAAGTGTGAGGTCAGTCTAATGAGATAAATCAATTAACAGCAAGATACCAAGGGAGGAAAATAACTTTTGAAGTGGTAAGAGAGTGGCCCATTATAGACAGTTGACAAGCAGGTGTGACAGGTTTCAGAGTAGCAACCGTGTTAGTGTGTATCTGCAAAAAGAATAGGAGTACTTGTGGCACCTTAGAGACTAACAAATTTATTTGAGCATAAGCTTTCCTGGGCTACATCCCACTTGAATAGATATGTGGACAGAGTTGGCATCGGGCTTTGTTGCAAGGATAGGTTCCTGGGTTAGTGTTTTTGTTCAGTGATGTGTGGTTGCTAGTGAGTATTTGCTTTAGGTTGGGGGGTTGTCTGTAAGCGAGGACAGGTCTGTCTCCCAAGATCTGTGAGAGTGAGGGATCATCTGTCAGGTTAGGTTGTAGATCTTTGATGATGCGCTGGAGAGGTTTTAGTTGGGGGCTGAAGATGACAGCTAGTGGTATTCTGTTATTTTCTTTGTTGGGCCTGTCTTGTAGGAGATGACTTCTGGGTACTCATCTGGCTCTGTCAATCTGTTTTTTCACTTCAGCAGGTGGGTATTGTAGTTTTA
Organism: Trachemys scripta elegans; assembly: GCF_013100865.1. Taxonomy (NCBI): domain Eukaryota; kingdom Metazoa; phylum Chordata; order Testudines; family Emydidae; genus Trachemys; species Trachemys scripta. The sequence goes on from NC_048306.1 coordinate 38,438,524, forward strand.
AGAATGCTTGATAGAGATCTTGTAGGTGCTTGTCTCTGTCCACATATCTATTATCATAGGACCTAATCACATCAGCCATAACATCAGGGGCTTGTTCACCTGCACATCTACCAATGTGATATATGCCATCAGAATAGAAGAATATCAGGGTTGGAAGGGACCTCAGGAGGTCATCTAGTCCAACCCCCTGCTCAAAGCAGGACCAATCCCCAGACAGATTTTTACCCCAGTTCCCTAAGTGGCCCCCTCAAGGATTGAACTCACAACCCTGGGTTTAGCAGGCCAATGCTCAAACCACTGAGCTATCCCTCCCCCAAATGTGCCAGTAATGCCCCTCTGCCATGTACATTGGCCAGTCTCTACGCAAAAGAATTAATGGACACAAATCTGACATCAGGAATGATAATACTCAAAAACCAGTGGGAGAACACTTTAACCTGTCTGGTCATTCAATGACAGACCTGCGGGTGGCTATTTTACAACAGAAAAGCTTCAAAAACAGACTCCAATGAGAAACTGCTGAACTCGAATTGATATGCAAATTAGACACAATCAATTTAGGTTTGAATAAATGGCTGAGCCATTACAAACATTGAATCTATCTCCCCATGTAAGTACTCTCACACCTCTTATCAACCTGTCTGTACTGGGCTATCTTGATTATCACTTCAAAAGTTTTTTTTTCTCTTACTTAATTGGCCTCTCAGAGTTGGTAAGACAACTCCCACCTGTTCATGCTCTCTGTATGTGTGTATATATATCTCCTCAATATATGTTCCATTTTATGCATCCGAAGAAGTGGGATGTAGCCCACGAAAGCTTATGCTCAAATAAATTTGTTAGTCTCTAAGGTGCCACAAGTACTCCTGTTCTTTTTGAAGAAGGTGTGAGTAACAGTAGGGAGAAATTAGTAATGGGGAAATTAAGTTTAAGTTTAGGTTTTGTAATGACCCAACTACTCCCAGTCTTTATTCAGGCCTAATCTGATGGTTTCCAGTTTGCAAATTAATTCCAGTTCTGCAGTTTCATGTTGGAGTCTGTTTTTGAAGTTTTTTTGTTGAAGAATTGCCACTTTTAGATCTGTTATTGAGTGACCAGTGAGATTGAAGTGTTCTCCTACTGGTTTTTTAATGTTATGATTCCTGATGTCAGATTTGTGTCCATTTATTCTTTTGCATAGAGACTGTCCGGTTTGGCCAATGTACATGGCAGAGGGATGTTGCTACATGGCAGAGGGACGTTGCTGGCACATGATGGCATATATCACATTGGTAGATGTGGAGGTGAATGAGCCCCTGATGGTGTGGCTGATGTGGTTAGGTCCTATGATGGTGTCCCTTGAATAGATATGTGGACAGAGTTGGCACCGGGGTGTGTAGCAGGGTTTGGTTCCTGGGTTGGTGTTTTTGTTGTGTGGTGTGCAGTTGCTGGTGAGTATTTGTTTTGGGTTGGGGGGGCTGTCTGTAGGCAAGGACTGGCCTGTCTCCAAAGGTCTGTGAGAGTGAGGGATCGTCCTTCAGGATAGGTTGTAGATCCTTGATGATGCGCTGGAGAGGTTTTAGTTGGGGGCTATAGGTGACGGCTAGTGGCGTTCTGTTACTTTCTTTGTTGGGCCTGTCTTGTAGTAGGTGACTTCTCAGTACCCTTCTGGCTCTGTCAATCTGTTTCTTCACTTCACCAGGTGGGTATTGCAGTTTTAAGAACGCTTGATAAAGATTCTGTAGGTGTTTGTCTCTGTCTGAGGGATTGGAGTAAATGCAGTTGTATCTTAGCGCTTGGCTGTAGACAATGGATCACGTGGTATGGTCTGGATGAAAGCTGGAAGCATGTAGGTAAGTATAGCGGTTAGTAGGTTTCCGGTATAGGGCAGTGTTTATGTGCCCATCGCTTATTAGCACTATAGTGTCTAGGAAGTGGACCTCTTGTATGGACTGGTCCAGGCTGAGGTTGATGGTGGGGTGGAAATTGTTGAAATCTTGGTGCAATTCCTCAAGGGCCTCCTTCCCATGGGTCCAGATGATGAAGATGTCATCAATGTAGCGCAAGTATAGTAGGGGTGTAAGGGGACGAGATCCGAGGAAGCTTGTTCTAAGTCGTCCATAAAAATGTTGGCATACTGAGGGGCCATGCGGGTACCCATAGTAGTCAGGCTGACTTGAAGGTATAAATTGTCCCCAAATCTGAAATAGTTGTGGGTGAGGACAAAGTATTTATAGCTGTTCCTGTATTTTTCACTTCATGCATCTGATGAAGTGGGCTCTAGCCCATGAAAGCTTATGCCCAAATAAATTTGTTAATCTCTAAGGTGCCACAAGGACTCCTTGTTGTTTTTACAGAGCAAGGAGTTTGTGCTGCAGTGACCTAAAGTCATGATGCTGACCAAGACTGACTTAATCCCTGCTTGAATCACCTACTTTAAGACAGGAAATGGATCTGAAACAGCCATAGCCTACAGCAAACACAGTCCTAGGATTAACCTACCTACAGTATTTTTCTGGCCCCTATCACTGGGCTATCTGTACTACCTTCCAATCTGTAATGCAGTTATCCTTTCAGGGCCATCCCATTATCCCCATTTTACTGATGGGGAATGGAGGCAGAGAGGGACTAAATGACTCACCTGAGTCACACTAGCCATCTGTGGCAGAGTAAGGAACTGAACCTGGGTCTCCTAAGGCCCAGGCTAGTGCCCTAACCACTGGACCACCCTACTTCAAATCCAGGGGCTAAGGGCCTGAGATAACTCCCTGGAGTGTCCATAGAGAATGTAGTCCTGGCGTTTCCCAGAATTGCCAATGTATCCCCTTTAAATGAGAACAGGAATGTAGCTGAAGGGGGTTAATGCTAATACAGGGGATCCTTGCTATAAACCATATCTGGGTTTATAAGGGATAATAATGTTCAGTGTTTGTCTGGGGGCTGCATGTGTGTTACTGTGTGTGCTGTTCTCTCTGCAGTGCTCTCGTGTGAGGTGCTCCCCACAACAAAGCCTAACCAGACAGAACTCAGAGTGGACCGGTTTGAAGTCTCCCTTATCGACCTATCTGGGGGGCAGAGGTTGCGGGGCACATGGCGTAATCACTACGGTGACACTCACGGGATTATCTTTGTTCTGGACTCCAGCGATGTGCTGCGGATGGAAGAGGCCAAGAGAACCTTGGGCCGTCTTCTGGCTCACCCTAGGATTTCAGGGAAGCCCCTGTTACTGTAAGTCTACCTCTCCCTTGCATTGAAATGCTCCTTGGCCATTCCAGTAAACGGGGTTGCTGCACATCCAGGCAGGAACCTCAAAGGCAATATTCAGGGATACCAGTGCTGAAACAGCATGTGTGAGGGGCACCCAGGATCGGAACGAATGAGGAAGCTGAATTAAGAGAGGATTGTCCCTTTGGATTAGGGCTGGTGGGGTGATTAGAAAGAAGCACAGTGCAGGTGAGACCAGCACGGAGTGAAAGTAGGATAGTTCTGCAGACCCCACTTCTCTTGTGTTCTCTGCAGAGTAGAGCTGCAGGTGCCTCTGTGATGATCATTAGTTATATTGCACAGAGATGTGCCTGGCATGTTGCAGGTGCATAAAGAAGGTCCCTGCTCCATGGAGCTGTCAGTCTAAACTGGGTGAAGAGACAGTAGAGTAGAGGGGTTCATGGGTTCCCACACAGAGCAGATAGTACATCTGCTTAGTCTTGTTGGTTGCCATTGGGTCTCCTTAAGGTGTCTGAGTTTTAACATGATTCAGCAGTTACTGTAGTATGGTGGGTTATTTTAGGGAATGAGACAGGTGCAGCTTATCTGGGAGACTCTGCCAAGCATTGGGGTGATGGTACGCTCCCCATAGGACTCTGTGCTTAGTGTTAACTGGGCCTGGCTGACACAATGCAGAAAGAAAAGCCCAGCCACACGGTTCTGTTCACATCAGTTTGGAACCATGGCTTTGTGTTCCCTCAGCTTAGCACATCCTGAACTGCTCTGGAAATGTTGGTGGCAACATGTGAATAAATAGGCCCTTGTCACTGAGCCCCTCAGTCCTATCTCATAGTGTCTCCCCCAGTCCCTTGCGTTCTACTGGCATGGTGTCTGCACTGCCGGGATGGATGGGACAAAGCAGTTAGTCTGTGAAGCGGGGGGCTGCGGCAGAGCATGACAGTGGGTTATAAGGAAAGGGTGGGGGTCCAGGCTCAGGGCTAGGTGGAGGGGCCAGTCCTGATCCCACTGAGGTGAATGTAATTTTTGCCATTGACTCAAACAGGAGCAGGCCTGGGGTGAAGTGAATGTTAGGGATGAACAAAGCCTACCCCAAATCTCACGATTGTGCATTTGGAACCATGAGCCAGTTGGGAGTTCTCCTGTCCATGTGACAGAGACTGTGGATTCCATCCCTCTGCTTCAGCAATCCCAAACTTTCATGGTCCCCTCCACTCTAGAGATAAGAAGCTTGTGTAACTAAAACCTGTCCCTGCCAGGCGTCTAGGGAAACTTTTGGGGGCTTTTGCCAGACTCTGCCAAACCCAAAGTGAAGCTTCTTGCTGCCTCAGATTTGTCTGAGTTTCTGCAGCTGAGTTTGGTGGGTTTATTTGATCCCATTCCAGAGCTTGGGACAGATGGTCACAGAGTGGTGGTCTGGGCTGAACCAGGCCCTTGCAAGCTCCCACAAGCTCATACATGAACCTCACTGGCTGTCTTTGGAATTTGCCATGTTGCCTTTGAATAAACCTCAAACTGCAGGGTTACCAAATCATGCCAACCACCCTGGACAAGCTCCCCACAGCACTAACCTGGCTCTACCCCCATCAGGAGTGAGGCTGAAGAAAGACAACGTTGAGCTACTGTAGGGGCTCTGCTGGCCAGTGAGATCTTATCCTTCTCTCTCCTTCCTCCCTTCTCATTGCTCCCAGGCTGGCCAATAAACAGGACAAGGTTGATGCCCTCCTCCCATGTGAGCTGATCGAATGCCTGTCCCTGGAGAAGCTTGTGAATGAAAACAAGTCACTGTGCCGCATCGTAAGTGTGAGAAGGGCTTGACCAGCTTGATGTAGTTGGCACCATTCCCACCGATCTCATTCATCTTCATACTTATACAGGAATTGTGGCTCCAGAGAACGCGTTATTCTGTGGGCCTTTTGCCATCAGCATCAAAGGGAATTATGTAGAGGGGAGGTAACATGGGCATGTGGAACATGCAGACCAGCACTGTCAAAAGTGCCCAGTGATTTTTTGGAGTGGCTCATTTTCTTGGAGCCCAATTTGAGATACCTTGGGCCTGAGCACCCGCAGCTCCCACAGTCTTGCACCCCCATACTAAGGGGGCTTAAGCTGGGCTCCTGGCACACAAAATCAGTGGCCATAGTATTTTTGGAGAGACCCTTCATACAGAGCCTCATGTTGAGTAGGGGGAGTGATGGGGACAGGACAGCTCCCAGGACATCTGGGAGTGCCAGGGGAGGAAGATGCATGGCCCCATGAGCATCTCTGCATTAGCCCCTGCAGTAAGGCACTGGGATGTGAATCTGGCAGATACACAAGCAAAGGTTCCCTGGGAATTATAAACATTTCTCCTCATTTTATGCCACCACCTCAGCATTGGTGAGAACATTAAAGGACATTATTTATTCGGTATCTAGTGTCCCATCACCAGTATTTAACAGGGAGCGGCTGAGAAGCATTTGGCCTATGAAGGGGGGTGTACTCACCATCTGTAGCATCCCCTTGTGTCAAGGCACAATGCTGTAAGGGGTCCTCATCCCCGGTGCCTCCTACTGGATGCCTGCCTCTCGCCAGGTCTTGCGTGGCTCAGCCCTCCAGCCAAGTCAAAATCCAAACCCTCCAGGGGCAACAAAAAAGTCCACACAAAAGTCCTAACAAATCCAAAGTCATAATTCTTCAGCCCCTCTCAGGCCAAACTAACATCTACCTCTTCTCCAGCAGGATTCCCCACGTGGCCTCCCTCCCCCAGGGATTCTGGCAGGTTACCTCTGGTGTCTCCCAGTTACAAGCCCTGTCCCAGGACTCCTCTCACAGGGGCCAAACCAACCTGCTTCCCAAGGGTTTCTTCTATCCATTCTAAGTCCTAACTTGGGACTTTGCCCAAGAGAGTCTACTCTGCTCCCTGGGGGTTTCTTCTCTCTCCTTATTCCCTTCCCAGGAGCCAGTGTTTACATGTAGACTCTCTGGTTGGGAGGCCTAGGCCAGCTCTCTTCTCAGAGCCTAATGACAGGAGCGCCACCACTTTCTCCCTTCTCCAGGGGTCCTGATGGTTCTCTTGTGGCTGTCACTGTCAACACTGAGCCCTTGTTCAGGGCTTGTCCCCACCCAGGGCTGCTCTACCTCCTGTGGGCTCCTCCCAGCCTGCAGCAGCTGCAGCACCTTGCTTGCAAGTGCTTCCTTCTCTCACCTTTCTGTTTAAGGAACTTTTCCTTTACACCAGTGGTTCTCAAAGCTGGTCCGCCGCTTGTTCAGGGAAAGCCCCTAGCAGGTCGGGCCGGTTTGTTTACCTGCCGCATCCACAGGTTCGGCCAATCGCGGCTCCCACTGGCCACGGTTCGCCGCTCCAGGCCAATGGGGGCTGCGGGAAGTGGCGTGGGGCCGAGGGATATGCTGGCCAGCCTTCCCGTAGCCCCCATTGGCCTGGAGCAGTGAACCTCAGCCAGTGGGAGCCGTGATACAGGGCCGCCGGGGGGGGGGGAGTACGACAAGTGGGGCAATTTGCCCCAGGCCCCACAGGGGCCCCCACGAGAATATAGTATTCTATAATATTGTAACTTTTTTTAAAGCGGCAGCACTGCCTGCTCTCAGGTGTAGCCCACAGGGTCGTTGTGAGCCAAGTAGGCCCTAATTCTCCTGAAGGGCCATTGGACCCATGATAGCCTAATAAAAATAAGGCCCAAACCGTAATCCACACCACTCAGGCTGTCTTGCAGCTAGCAGACCGCTAAGTGTGAGGTTGAGATTAGGATTCCACTGGGTGGAAGGGGAATATCATATACAGGCAGGTGTTTGTCACCAGTGCCCTCTATTGAACCTGTTCAAGTGTGTGACCATGTTATGTGGAGGTCTTCAGAGGATATAAACACTGCTTCAGCTGAGATTGTCCTTGGTGGCGGCCTGTGGGGGTTTTGGAGCAGGATTCCCCATGCAGCCTGGGAGTGGTTTAGCATGCTGGAATGCTGTCAGTCTCTCTGCACTTCTAGATCTTATGTGGGAGAGGGGAAACTTCTCCATGTGCTTTGCAACCAGGGAGCCATTTCCTGTTAGCCCTCTCCTATCCAGGCCATCTCATGTCAAAGGACTCAGCGGGTTTCCTCCAACTTGCTGATCAGGTGATTCTGTCTCAGATACAGAAATCTATGGCACGGCCCCAGGTCTGCAACCTGATGGCCAGATACTAGAGCTGACTTAATCCTTAGCCTAATTGGGCAATCAGATGTGTGTCCTGCATGTTATTGCTAACCTTGATCTGGGACTCTTGTGATCTGTAGCACTCGCTGTGCCAATGAGCCATACAGGGACTTCCCCCTGGTTGAAGTAGTAGAAGCCAGGCAGCTGGCCTTCTCATTGTGGTGAGCTGCTCTCAGCAGTTGTTCAGGTACCTTTCCTCCTCGCTGTTTTGCTGTCATGCTGCTGCAGATGCTGACTCGGGCTTTCTCTGCCCACAGGAGCCATCTTCAGCAACCAAAAGTCTGCATAAAAGCCAGTCCCGGACCATCCTGCAGGGACTCCGCTGGCTCCTGCACACCATTGCCATCAACTACAGTGTCCTGAGTGCCCGGGTACAACAAGACAGCCCTGACCAGCCAGCCCCCCGAGAGCAAGAGGCTCCCAGGAGAGCAGCGCGGGCCCACAGCCAGACACGTGGGGAGAGGTTTGCTCTATGGAGAGTTAATATTCTGGGCCATGCCCTGCCCTTGGTCTGACATCAGTGTATTTCAACTGTGGATCTGGGTGCAGACAGCAAGCCTAGAAGAGGGGGATTCATTCTTCAAAGACAAAGGCTTCCCTCCCTCCCCAGAGCTAGCACATTTCTTACTCTTCTCCTCTACCTTACACCGGTGTAAGTCAGGAATAACTCCAGTGAAGCCCAAGAAGTTACCCCAGTGAAAACGGGAGCAGAATCCGGCTCCAGAATGACACTGCACCACAACGAAAAGTGATGCGCAGAGCTCTGTAATTGTAGGACTCAAGAGGGTCTTCACGATACGCAGTAACTAACCCATTCCTAGTGATATTGGAGTAACTGCGAACTTCCTCACACACTTTCATCTCCCAGCAGGGGCTGTGCCAGCATCTCCCCTGGTGCCTCGAGAGCTGAGCCCGTGTGTGCAAACCAGTGGGGGGAGGGGTGGCTATATTCAAAACTGAAAGAGGTGGCCATTTTAGCTGGCATGGTGACAATGGGGTGTGGGGAGGCGCTTCCCTCAGACTAGACTGGGAGAGAGAACTTTGGGCAGAGCATGTACATGGGGCCTCTGGTAAAGCCCTCAGGGAACAAGAGCTGGTGCATGAGGTGTGGCTGCTGTAGGTTCGTGAGCAGGGAAAGTAATGGATGCCTGCTGGGAGCCAACAGAAGCACCTTCAGGCATACAGGGGGCTCTTGGTCACATGCTCAGCAGAGGCCTGGGACTGGCTCCATGGAATGGCTGGCTGGAGAGATGCTACAGAATGTTAAGGGCCTCCGTCAGCATCCGAGGACCTGCGCCTCTGAGCTCCTCAACGGGGCAAGAGCGTGGGGACAGGATTTCATTTGGGCCTGTAGTTCATAGGCATCCACGCTCTGGTCTCTGAATTTCTGCTGTCTGGTGGTGTGCCCTTCCTTGCCACAGCCGGGCAGCAGGGGACACTGCAGCTAAGGGCTGTGGGAGGAAAAATATTGCGGCGGGGGTGTGTGTGTCAATTTATTAATTTGTCTGTGCTTTCCTGTCCCTAGGCCGTTGCTGGCCCGAAGGGCGAGTTCCCAAGAAGGAAGCGCCAAGATAGGGGAGTACAAACCATTACAGCCCATCCAGAACACACTCTCACAGGTAACCAGCCCCTCCACTCATTCCTCACCCCTTAATTTAGCTGTTCCTGTGACTATTCTGCCAAACAGTGACTGACCTCTGGTAATGGACTTCCCCCACCTCTTCTCCGCACAGAAGGAGGAAGGCCCAAAGGTACCCAAGAGAAGGAGAAAGAAGGGGAAGGTGAAGAAGAAAGGGTTGGTGCAGTGTGGGAGCATGGCTGATGAAGAGGAAGGGAAAGCTTGGGGAGGAGAGAACAGAGCAAGTGCTGCAGTTGGGCTCCTCCACAGCAACAGAGTTGGCCAGGAGAAACCACTCCCCCAGGGGACAACTCCTCTCCCAGCAGGTAACAGTATTAGTAGACGTCAGACTGAAAGAAGGTTCTAGCAGGGGTGCTGGAACAATTTGTATAGTGGGAGTGCTGAGAGCCATTGAACCAAACTGTAAACCCTGTATATGATGGAAACCACTTCAAGCCAGGGGAATCCGAACAGCACATCTCACACATGTAAACACTAAGGCTGTGTGAAAAGTTTAGCTGGAACCCAGCACCCACCTCAAGTCAGGGTAGGTCCAGTTTATAACCAAACCTGCAAACAATCAGAGCAGGTCCATCCAGGGTGTTCCCATCACATGGGCCCTCTGAATTTCACCTAGCATGTTATTTTTAGATGGTGGGTTTTGACGGTGGCCTGATTCCTGCCCTCTCCTGGGGTTTGTGACCTTCTCTACTAAGCCTGTCCCCCAAATCCTGCAGTGGTATCAAGAAGTACATGTACCTGTTCCCCATTCCCACACCATGGAATTGGAAATCCTTGTGCTGCAGTCACTAATATACTAAACAGGTGGTAGCAGATCCCTATAAGGCTTTACTGCCATAGCTAAGGAACTTTTTTTGTGGATTTTTGTGGAATTTGAACTTCTGAGTCAACCTGCTTTGGGTGCCGTGGTGTAGGCCACCTGCCAATGAACCTATCACTGTCTGGTCCATGTGACATAAATATCTGCAGAACTTATTCTTCTCTAGTGAGTATGTAGTTACCCCCTGAATGCCACATGCTAAGCATAAAAACATAGGAACGGCCATACTGGGTCAGATCAATGGTCCATCTATCCCAGTATCCTGTCATCTAACTGCAGCCAATGCCAGATACTTTAGAGGGAGTAAACATAACAGGGCAATTTATTGAGTGATCCATCCACTGCTATCCAGTCCATTTCTAGCAGTCTGGGGTTTAGGGACACCCAGAGCATGGGGTTGTGTCCCTGACCATCTTGATTAATAGCCATTGATGGACCTATCCTCCATGAACTTATCTAATTCATTTTTTGAATCCAGTTATACTTTTGGCCTTCACGGCATCCCCTAGCAATGAGAGCCACAGGTTGACTGTGCATTATGTGAAGAAAGACTTCCTTTTGTTTGTTTTAAACCTGTTGCCTGTTAATTTCATTGGGTGACTCCTAGTGCTTGTGTTATGTGAAGGGGTAAATAACACTTCCTTACGCACTTTCTCCACCTGTCATGATTTTATAGACCTCTATAACATCCCCCCCTTAGTTGTCTCTTTTCCAAGCTTAACAGTCCCAATTTTTTTAAACTGCTCCTCATATGGAAGCTGTTCCATATCCTTAATCATTTTTGTGGCCCTTCTCTGTACCTTTTCCAATTCTAATATATCTTTTTTGAGATGGGACAACCAGAACTACATGCAATATTCAAGGTGTAGGCGTACCATGGAGTTATATAGTGACATTATGATATTTTCTATCTTAGTATCTATCCCTTTCCTAATGGCTCCTAACATTGTTACCTTTTTTGACTGCCTCTTCACATTTGAGCAGATTGTTTCAGAGAACTATCCACGATGACTCCATGATCTCTTTCTTGAATGGTAACAGCTAATTTAGAGCCCATCATTTTGTATGTATCATTGGTATTACATTTTTCAAGGTGCATTACTTTGCATTTATCAACATTGAGTGTCATCTGCCATTTTCTTTTGCAGTCACACAGTTTTGTGAGATCCCTTTTTGTAATTCTTTGCAGTCTCCTTTGGACTTAACTATCTATAGTAATTTTGTATCATCTGCAAACTTTTCCACGTCACTATTTATCCCTTTTTCCAGGTCATTTATGAATATGTTGTACAGCACTGGTTCTCATACAGATCCCTAGGTGATCCTGCTATTTACCTCTCCACTGTGAAAACCGATGGCTTATTCCTACCCTTTGTTTCCTATTTTTAACCAGTTACTGAGCTATGAGAGGGCGTTTCCACTTATCCCATGACTGCTTACTTTGCTCCTTTGCTTTGCTAGGGTTACCATATTTAAAAAATAAAAAAAGAGGACACTCCACGGGCTCTGGCCCCGCCCCTTTCCCACCCCCGCCCCGCCCCAACTCAGGCCTTTTCCCTGCCCCTTCCCCAAAGTCCCTGCCTTAACTCCCCCTCCTCCCTCGCAGCCACGCGAAAAGGGCTGCCCAAGTGCTACCGGCTTCACGGTTTGCTGGGCAGCCTCCAGACCCTGTGCCCCCAGCCGGCACTTCCCCAGCGCAGCTGGATCCCGGGAGGAGAAGCGCCCAGCCGGGGGTGCAGGGTCTGGAGGCTGCCCGGCAAACCATGAAGCCGGTAGCGCTCGGGCTTCGGGCAGCCCCTATGCCTCCGGATCCTGCGCCCCCGGCCGGGCACTTCCTCTCCCGGGCTACAGCTGCTCTGCTCCTCCCCTGACTCTTCGGCTCTGTTTAAGAGCCAAGCTGCCCGAGCCAGCGCTACCGGCTTCGGGCAGCCCCCTTGCCTCCAGACCCCAGCCGCCGGCCGGGCACT
>NC_048306.1:38450621-38480186 GCF_013100865.1 Trachemys scripta elegans
CGGTGCCGCTCTCGGGGGCCCAAGTCCTTCTGATCGAGGCACAGCCCGTGGACGGTGTGAGGCCGGTAGCGGCCCCCGGCGCGCCGGGACCGGGTCTTCTTGGAGTCGGGTTGCTTGGGAATGCAGCCCAAAGCTGGTGGTAAACTCCATCTAAGGCTAAATACTGGCACGAGACCGATAGTCAACAAGTACCGTAAGGGAAAGTTGAAAAGAACTTTAATGATAAATGAAGTTACCCAGACATTTTAACACAATGGATTGGATGAAACAATAAAACAAGTTTATTAGCTACAAAGAGAGATTTGAAGTGAATACAAATAATGAGGCATAAAAGTCAGAAATAGTTACATGAAAAATAAAGATAAAATGCTTACTAGTGCCTAATTTAACAAACTATTAGATTCTAGCAACATTTCTCACCACATACTTTCAGCAAGATTACTGACCAAACTCTTCAGGTCAGGAGCCACCCCCCAGAGTCCAATGGCTGTTTCCTTTTGTCTTCTGAGGTTCGGAGAATGTGATGGGCAGGGAGAAAGGGATCCTTTGGGGGTGTTTTCTCCTCCTTTTATTAATTTCAGTCCCCCTCTTGGAAAAACATTTCCAGCTGAGAACCAGGAAATAGTCTATGTAGAAGGATGTTCCCTGCTGAGGTTTTTTTTCGCACCTGTTAGAGCTTTCTTTGTTTTCCCTTCCTGCTTGATGACTCTGTTTACTGCTTAAATGCAAATTAAGGCAAGCACACATTCCTTTGTTTAGGACAGACCTGTTTACCAACTTCTGATTGGGCGGGGCTGTTGGGTTTGGAACGGGGAAATCTTATAACTTCACATACACTGTTGCCACACGTATGTTATCAGGACAATACTGACCAGTGAATTACAAGTTTTCAAATGATGCCTTACAAGGCATACCTTGTACATAGATCATTACAGTAGTGTGTCAAGTGTGAATACAGAGGTGTATTCCATCACAGATGCCCTCTATTCCTAGGGGTGAAGTCTGATTTGAGGGCTTGAGAGTGAGGCTGAAAAGGAATGGGGATAGGGGACAGCCTGTCCAGAAAGGAGGGGAATACTTCAGACCTTTAGCTGGGACTGCTGTCAAGGGATTGTCAGACATCAAAGTTCATTTGATTTTCCAAAGTTATATCTCAAAAGTCTGCACCGGGTGAGTGAGTCTACTCTCTCAGAGAACTTCTCCCCGAAAGAAGGCAGCTGCCTTTTTTTTATGATGGTGGCTGGTGAATGATATAGATGTTTTTGCATACATTAGCTGACGTGGATTGTTAATGCTGTTTGGCCTTTCCACACGAGGGATGGGAGAATATCTTTAAGGTTATTAGACAGGATTTTGGAGGTTATTTTGGCTCAGATGGGCAGTTTTTGCTTAGATGAACAAAGAGTCCCTTTAGTCATCTTCTTGCTGGACTTAAAACTACCCTTTCTTTAGAGCTAGCTTATGTGTGGGTGAGTGGTGGCAGCGAGCCAAGCAGGAAGCTACCCCAGCCACTGATGCAGAATGAATTCCTTTTCTAGAGCATCTTGCTACGCTTGCTGGAAAGAAGTAGACTTGCTCCTGTTCCTCTTTATTTGAAGAGGGCTGGAGAAAGGAGCGGATAGGGAGTTATGAATTATGGGTAAGCTTTGTTGTCTGGGAAACAAGCAAGGTCTGTGCTCAGCATTATCATTGGTGGGGGGGTGTCTCATGCTGTCATAGGGCCTGATCCAAAGCTTATCAACGTCAATGGGAGCCTTTCTATTGACTACATAGATTGTAAGGCCAGAAGGGATCATTGTGATCATCTAGTGAGTTTGTCCTCCTGCATAACACAGGCCAGAGAACCTCACCCCATAACTTCAGCATCAAGCCCAGAACTTCTGATCTAATGGGCTTTGAATCAGGCCCATAATATACTGTCCAGGAACAGGAGTCCTGCACGCTGGTGATCAGTTTTGCCCCAAGAGGTTGGTGGGTTCTCATTGTCTTGCTCAGCAGCAGGATTTAAAATCTTTCCTTTGTTATTAATGATGGGTTTTTATTTTCTCTCAGACTTGTATCGAAGGGCAATGCTGGCTCTGAAAATGAGGCAAGAGCGGAGGAAGCAGCCTTCTGCTATCACTCCCTGAAGAAAAGCTCCATATTGTTGACCGCATAAATGTGGTCTCCACCAGGCATGAGAAGTTGATGGCAGATTGTTCTGTGCTGTTATTGCTGTTGGTGTGAGGTTCTATGTTGCTCTCTAACGGTGCAATGTATCTGTGCTCCCACTCAGAACCTCCCAAGTCCCAAAGGGTAGCCATGGGCATGTGCAGTCAGTATCAGCTCAGGCAGTGAGATTGTCTAACCTAATGGAAACTTTGCTCGAGAGACAAGATTCTCAGAGCTCGTAGGCTACAAAGGTGGAGTCTCAAGCAGCGAGTCTTCAAAATGTAAAGACCAATATTCTCCTCCTAGGGACTGTGGGAATGTCTGGGATTCACACGTGTAAGCTGAAATGTCACATGTGTAAAGAATTCTGCCAGCAACCTGGATGCAAAGATCTGAATAAAAGGAAATGGAACATTTCTACACCTGACCTGTTTTCTGTGTCTCTTCTTAATGTTCTTTCTCAAACTGTCTTACCCTGTAAGCCAGTTGGGGTGGGATAGGGGGAACCAGACCAAGTCCCCTCATCCAGTAGGCCAGGGAAGAGGGCTGTGCATGATGAATCTGTGGACCCGAAAGAGGGCAGTTGGTGTCCATACAGGCCTACCTTCACAGGGATGTAGGTTGAATGATTATCCAACTGGAAGATATTTTTTTCCAGTGACAAGATCAGGAAGGGAGTTTTGGATCCCCTGTGAGGGGGCCTCACTGAATGTTCAACCATGCCAACTGAGGCTTTGTTTCTGGAGTCCTCTCCTGCAGGGACCAGCTGGTGTAGGATAAGTAAAGCTGTGTGTCATCTGCATATTGCTGTCACTTGAGTCCACGTTGTCTGATCAGTTCACCTAGTGAGTGCCGGTCAATGTTGAGTGGGACTGGAGAGAGAATTGATTTTTGTGGGAATCCACAAGGGAAGGGTCTGTTGGCAGAGGTGCACTTTACTCTGAGTCATCCCACAGAAATGAATGGGACTATTCATGGAGTAACGCATTACTCAGCGTGAGCAAGAGTGGCAGAATCTGGCCCACAATGTTTCCATGGATAAAATGGCTTGGCTGGATGGGATCATAACCCTGTCTAGCATGTTCAACTCCCGTGTACTGCAGACTCCAACGTGTGTATCGTCACACATCTTTTATCTGTTGTCTCCTTATACATAAAGCCATAACCGCACACATCCTGTGAAATATTATTGCGCATAAGATTGGCATGTATGATGTGATAACAGCCCAGGAGTGTAGGGCTGAATCTAAGACATGCTTGCATACACTATAAATGCATCACAGAGAGGACTAGTTTTTTGTTTTTCAGCTGTTACCGTTTCAGCACTGTATATATATGCATGGCTCTGAAACCTCTGAAGCAGGGGTGGGCAAACTTTTTGGCATGAGGGCCACATTTGGGTGGGAAAATTGTATGCAGGGCCATGAATGTAGGGCTGGGGGAGGAGGTTTGGGTGCGGAAGGGAGTGTGGGGGGTGTGGTGTGCAGGAAGGGGCTCAGGGCAAGGGGTTGGAGTACAGGAAGGATGCAGGGTGCAGGAGGAGGCTCAGGGCAGGGTGTTTGGGTGCGGGGGGTGCAGAGTGCGGGAGGGGCTCAGGGCAGGGGGCTGGGGTGCAGGAAGGATGCAGGGTGCAGGAGGAGGCTCAGGGCAGGGTGTTGGGGTGCGGGGGGGTACAGAGTGTGGGAGGGGACTCAGGGTAGGGGGATGGAGTGCAGGAGAGGGTGCAGAGTGTGGGAGGGGGCTCAGGGTGCAGGATGGGTGTGGGGTGCGGCAGGGGGTTGGGGTGCAGGAGGGGTGCAGGAGGGGTACAGGGTGCGGCAGGGAGCTCAGGGCAGGGGGTTGGGTGCAGGAGGGGTATGGAGTGTGGCAGGGGCTCAGGGCAGGGGGTTGGGGTGCAGGAGGGGTATGGGGTGTGGCAGGTGGTTGGGGTGCAGGAGAGGGTGCAGAGTGTGGGAGGGTGCTCAGGGCAGAGGGTTGGGGTGCAGGATGGGTGTGGGGTGCGGCAGGGGGCTCAGGGCAGGGGGTTGGGGTGCGGGCTGCAGGGACGTGGTGCTGGCCACTTCTGGGAGCGGCACAGGGCTGTCAATCCCGCGGGCCGGATCCAAGGCCCTGACCGTCCGGATCCAGCCCGCGGGCCATAGTTTGCCCACCCCTGCTCTGAAGCCACCACCGAGATGCAAAGGCACCAGCTGGATGCTTTTGACATGAAATAGTAAACAGCATATTGAAGGCGTATGGTGGTTCCACTATGTTATGAACAAGGATGTAAGGCACTGGATCAACCAGCCGCCAACATCTTCTCAAATGACTATGCCGGCTCAGGTGGCTTGGTCATCTGCTCAGTGTGCCAGGATCCCTACCACCCCTCCTGCTTTGTGGTTAATCCAACAAAAGCTGGTTGGCGAAGATCTTGAGGAAGGTCTTGCATATGCTGGAGGGATGTCGTGGCTTCTGATCTCACCTGCCTCAGCCTTAACATAGACATAACCATAACATTGGTAGGAGCCAGACTCTCTGGAAAGAGGTGAACTGAATTGTGCACTCAGCACTCCACGAGCAGGAGAGTGTTTGTTCAGTATGTTCACAAGTTCTCAGGTCCTATTGGTCAACAAGAACTGCTGGGGCAATTTAAAGTGGCCTGTTAATTGGGAGACAAACAGGAGCATTATCTGCCCTCAGTTAAAAGAAAAGGGGTATTGAAATTCCCTTTGGTTACGTGCTCTTAATTGTGTGCCTGAGGTCTGATGAGATGTGGGGTCCAAGAGACATTCTGGCAGGGTCTGCACCTCTGATAAATAGATGACATCAGGGCTATCTAACTGCTCATGGCTACAGCATGGTTGTCTCTGGTACACATGACAGCAGGGCTCATCCTAACAAACACAGCTATACCAGCACCTGTCTTTCTGATGCAGAAGCCACAAAGCATTATGTTTACCAACGCAGCTAAATGTGCTGCATTAGCAGGGCCAGTTCCAGCATTTCTGCCGCCCCAAGCAAAAAAAAAATCCGTAATCGGCGGTGGCAGTTCAGCGGCAGATCCTTCACTCCTAGAGGGAGTGAGGGACCTGCCGCCCCCGAATTTCCACAGGTGCCGCCCCTCTCCCTTGGCCGCCCCAAGCACCTGCTTATTAAGCTGGTGCCTGGAGCCGGCCCTGTGCATTAGCACCTGGCACAAGCCAGGGAAAGCAGTTAGTTCCTGGTACCTTATGTCACCGAAGAATGGGAGCACTAAGTTTGCTGCTGCTCTGAAGGAGGACGTTCAGATGTCTGCTGGCCTCCATGACAGCACTCCCAGCTGTCCATCAGGTTGGACAGGATGGCAGGCAGCTGGGCTGTGACATCTTCCACCTGTAAAAAGAATAACTCACTAGTCCTTTTGTTTAGGTTTCCCTGCATTTGTCTCTTTCTTCTATTAGGGTTTGTTTAACTCCATGAGATTTAATCTACAATTAATCACTAAAGTAACTGACAAACACCCAAACCCAAATAGCTGAATATGCGATTTATTCTCTTTGACATACAAGTTTTGCATCTGGTATGAATTTTCTAAGGGGTCGCTGGGGTTGGTGATGAAATGTCGCTTGTGCTGCTGCATGATTGTGAGAAAACTGTGGACAGAACACCAGGCACCTTCTCAGGCACTGAAGCCCCTGAACTGGGAGTGGAGGACTCTGAAACAGCAGCATCTCCTGTGGAGGAAACAAAACAGGGGTATGACATGTCAATATGTACCATATAAACTCTGCACTCTTGCACCATATTGGCAGCCAGGGAGGCTAGTAATAAACTATGGCCAAGCTCTGTATAGACAACAGTGTGCTAACCAGTAATTATAGATTTGATGAAATACTGTCAGTGAAAGGCTAGTTGGGGGTAAGAAAGATAGTCTAGTGGTTAGAACACTGGACTAGGTTGCAGGTAGTTCAGGGGTTCAATTCTTGGGTCAACCACAGATTGCCTGTGTGACCTTGGGCAAGTCATTTAATCCACCCTGTGCTTCAATTACCAGCCTGTCAAATAGGGATGATATGTCCCTACCTCTCCGGGGTTCTGTCAGTCTAAAAGCCATTAACAATTGGGATGCACTTAGATCAGACAGTGATGGGGGTCATATAAGTACCTAGATATATAGGTACAGACAGTGATGGGGGTCATATAACTACCTGTTTTCTCTTGTAATAAGCAGCCTTTATTTCCAGCGTCTTCGTAGGGTAAGGCAAACTGCACCATGAGAAGAGTAAAGAGTCAGTGTATGATTCTGTCTCATTCATGCTCCTCAGAGCTATACAGCTATGGAATGAATAACAAGAAGCTCTTAACTGGGGGGTGGTGTTGTAATTCCAGCTGTAGTTCTGGTAATGACAGAAATGAGGCTGGAGGCACTAGATGTAATTATAGCCTCTTCAGCATGTGGATTAGGGTGTCACAGTTTTCTAAGCGGTCTCTAACCCCAGCTGCTGGACAACAAAAGAGCTGACCTAGCCCAGTGCCTGGATTACTTAATGAGCACACAGGGATCTTGAAGGGAGGCAGCCATCTGGCCAGGCAAAGAACAGCACCCTATTGATTTCCTTTAACAAATTCAATCCAAACCATTTCCTGGGACCATGTAAATATCAGCCCTCCTCATTACTGACCCTGTCCTTAAATTAAGGTGACTACTAACATGAGCTACAGCTGTTGTATTGGCTCCAGTTTCCCCAAGCATTTGCCACTTTAGCTTGGAGCTTGTGAATTATTATGAATACCAGATGGGGTGAAAACAGCTCAGGGGGATGAAGATGTTTTCACTGAAGGATGGGAAAAGTAACAACTGACTCATGTTTTCTACTTTTAGGGTCCATTGGACCATGTCTCGGAAAATAACAAGACTTTGTTACTGGACTGTAAGTAATGGCCAGTGGCATGGATCCCTCTGAGTATTTGTGTCTTCACCCATCAGTCCATGCGTTTGTCTCCTTTTAGGTAAATGAGATCTCAAGGCTGATCCCACAAGGGCTGATAACGCATAGTCAGGAGCAGACTGACTGTAAGTCCAAATCTTTCTCCTGTCTAGCAGAGACCTGCAGAGGGCAGAAAAACTTGGGCTACTGCTATTTATTGCTTCTTTATGAAAAAGCCCTGAAATAATTATTCCAAAAAGATTTCTGTTTTCTTTTTTCACTTTAGAAATTCAGGCCTTCTCCACCCTGCTAGCAACTAGAGAACAAGAAAAATCACAGGAGTGAAAGTTTAGCAACAGGGAAGAGAAGGGATTTTTAGCCAGACTCAGATTGGGTTTTTTTGTTTTTTTTCGTTTTACACCTATTTGACTCCTGTGACTGATGAACACTTGGGAGACAGGGGTGTTTTTGTTAGAGATTGCACATCACCACCCTGTCAGCTGAGGTGTAGAAGCTCATAATAGACATGGAAGACCCCAACCTGTTCTCTAGCAAAATCAGAGAAGACCAGGCTTGACATGCCTAATATTTGTAAAGGTTAAAGAAAAGGGGGGGGGGTGTTTGTTTTTAAATAACCCCTCCAAGTATTCTGCATCCAAGAGAAAGCAGCAAAAAAGGGCACAAACCCAGTGTTTTAGAAAGTCCTTTGCAGCTCACCTTCAGTCTAAAGAAAGACTCCAGTATCTGCTTCTGATGCCACTACTAGCCCGTGGAGCCATATCCCACGAGCATTATCGGCATAAGGGGACTCTTTCCTTTTACTCAGCCCAGGTTTGTCTTATCAATAGAAAAGAGGGGGAGCAATCTGAGACCCAAGCTAGCCGAGGTTTAGTGAAAAGATGTTACAAGCTTACAACTTGCTGAGCTAATAGCTGGTTCATCACAAATCCTTCTCGTCTACTTTCTCTCTTCTGACCCCTTTGGATAGGCTACTCTGAATAGCTGTGTGTATTAGAAGATGATGCTGTTGTGCAGATGCATAAAATAAGGTGACCCGATTTTTGATCACATTTGTTTGGGTGGCGGCACATACAGCCTGTAAGGGTATGTCTACGCTGTAATCACGGGGTGTGATGGCAGCTCGTGTGCACATATCCATGCCAGCTTTAATTAACTAGCTTGGATACTGGAGCAGCTGTGGTACCATGGGCTTCTGCATGGGCTAGCCCCAGGAGTAATTGCCCAGGGTTCTGAGTGGGTTTGTATAGTGGCTTCACTGCTCTAGGACCCAAGCTAGCTAGATCAAAGCTAGCTTGGGTATGTCAGCTCAAGCCGCAATTACATCCCAAGGTTATTCTAGACCAATGGTTCTCACCCACAGGTCCAGGGCCCCCTGGGGGGCCACGAGCAAGTTTCAGGGGGTCCGCCAAGCAGGGCTGGCATTGGACTTGCTGGGGCTCAGGGCAGAAAGCTGAAGCCTTCCACACCCCCATGTGGGGCTGAAGCCCTTAGCCCCGCCACTCAAGGCTGAAGCTGAAGCCTGAGCAACTTAGCTTCATGGGGCCTCCTGTGGCATGGGTCCCAAGCAGTTGTCCTGCTTGCTACCCCCTAATATTGGTCCTGGCTTTTATATGCAGACAAACAGTTGTTGTGGCACAAATGGGCTGCAGAGTTTTTATAGCATGTTGGGGGGGAGGGGCTCAGAAAGAAAAAGGTTGAGAACCCCTGTTCTAGACATACCCTACAATCCCTTTTCCCCAACTGGCCAGTCCCACTGAGACTCCAGTCGCTAGGGGTCCTGGAGTCCTACGAACTACCCCCTGAGGTTGGGTATTTGGGGGTTATTTTTAAAAAAGGCACAAGTAACCCAGCTGCCTCCTTGTACAACTGACCTAGTATATCAGTGTGACAGGAGTCCCATCTCTGGCCCTGCACCTGACAGCACTGCTAGTGCTTGGTGGCCAGCACAGTTACAGCAGCACAAGCTGGGGCTTAGATGGCGAAGAAACATGGCTCCTAGAAGAGACAGGAAGACGGCAGCAATCTGTCTGGGAAAGGTTCTGTTTGACACAGGAGGAAATGGCCTGCTCATTGTACACCTTTCTGAGGGTTTAACTGCTCCTCTGCAGGTACAGAGAGTATAACAGGCAGCTGTGAAGCCATGTGGGGGAGGGGCTGTAATTCCATCCAGGGTCCTGGTGATGCCAGGAATGACAAGAGAGAAGTCACTAGATGGAATTTCAGCTCCTTATATAACATTTAAATATCCATATTTTGAGTAAACCGTGGATCCATCCATCTTTTGTGTGGGAACCTCAGCTCCACCCATTCCCTGTTCCCTCTACTGCGTCCCTCTTTCTCAGAATATCTCCAGTTTCTTTGTGCTTCCCCCTTGTTTTCTCCAACTGTCCCCACTGAGTTTCCTTCTGGCCCTTTCCTGCTGTGCTTTCTAGCCTCTCCTTCCACTCCTGATTGGGTCCCCGGCTGCCTGCTCTATGCTCATTGCCAAAAGCTGTATACAAGGAGTACCTCTCATGTAAAACTATTTTAAAACAGATTTACCTCAGAAGTCCTTAATGTGTCTTCAGTATCCTGAGCATGGGGCGTGTTAACATATGGATCTGTCAACGAGAACACAGACATCGTTTGTTCAACCATCTCTAGTTTCCACTTCAAGTTCTTATACATTGCATCACTCTTCTAGCATTACTGAAGAGCAGTATCTTGCCTCTTTTCTCTCATGATGTGTTTGTAAATATAGTTGGGACTGTCTTTTACCTTTAGGAGTTTTGCTTACATTCAGGGGGCTTTTTACTTTCGGGGCACGTTTTTACAGTACCTAGGACAAAGGGGCCCTAGCCTGTAGGTGCTGCCATAATAAATAAGCAACAGTCAGGGCCGGCTCTAGATTTTTGGTGCCCCAAGCAAAAATTTTTTTTGCTGCCCCCCACCCCAGCTCTGGGCTCCCCCACCTCGCACCCCCCTGCTGCCTGAGTCCTGGGTTCTTCCCCCCACACCTGCACCTCCTGCCACCCCAGCTCTGGGTCCCCCCTTTTATCCTCCACCAGTGCCCTCCCTCCCAACTACACCCCCCCTGTCGCCCCAGCCCTGGGCTCTCACCCCCCCTCCCATACCCCCTGCCATCCCAGCCCTGGGCTCTCCCCACCACCACCATCACCTGCACCCTCCTGCTGCCCCAGGCCTGGGTCACTGGTAACTCGCTCCCAGGGCAAGTCATCAGCATCCCACTCATGACACTAGCAGGGGCGGAGGCTGCATCCACCCAACTCCTTCCCGGCGCCCAGGGGGGCCCTGACTCTCTGCCCGCTCCTCCCTCACCTCCAGCCAGTCTGGCGCTGGCAGGGTTGGGGTAAGCAGCGGGGCTCCCGGGCCGCGCCTCAGCCCAGGGTCCCTCCAGCTGGGACTCCTGCCTCCAAGACCAGCCGGGAATTGGGATGGCAGAGCCGGGGGGACCGCCCCGGCAGGGGGCTGAGGAGCCGGGGCAGGGCAGCCTCAGAGGGAGCGGCCAGCGGGGAACGGAGCCCCAGAGAGCGGGATGTGGGTCCCGCACGGCAGCGCCCTGGGCACCGGTCCCCTCTATGGCCCCGCTGCTGCTCCTGGCCACCCTGCCGCAGCCCCTGGGCGGCTCGGGCCACTTCGCCCAGCCCTGGCTGCGGCACTGGGGGGCGACCGCCCTGCAGCACTTGCAGGCGGCTCTGTGTGCCCCACGGGGTGGACCCCAGCCCAAGTGTCTTCCGCTTCATGTGTTGGAGCCTGCCGGATGGCCCGCCCAGGCCCAGTGGCACAAACCACAGCGGCCCCAGGGCGTCCCCCGCGCACAACGCGCTGCTGCTGGACCCCAGTCCCAGGGCCAGCTTTGGCCACCCGCTGTGGCTCTTCCACCTGGACTTCGACATCAGCTTAGGGGCCGGGCCGGGCAGGGCCCCCCCCCCCACACACACACGCCGCCCCTGCAAATGCGCCGCCCCAAGCACTTGCTTGCTTTGCTGGTGCATAGAGCTGGCCCTGGCAACAGTAACAATACATGGAATAAGATGGGGGAACAGAGAAGGATAAACCCATAAAGTTTATCAGTGATAGTTTATGCTCCATTTCTGCAAGTCATTAGTGGATTTTAATCATAGAAATAGTGCAATTGTTTCAACGCCTGTATCCATTACAGCAGCCTTTACTGATGCACCATGCTTGTCAAGCACTGTGTTCCAAGGAAGCCAAAACTACCCCCCAGAAGCAGGAAGTGAAAAGGGGTTCTTACTCAAACACATGCTACAGCCGATATGTTCCAAGCAACCCCAGGTAAGATCATCCCCAAAGGCTGGCATATCAGTCATTTCACTCCCCCCACCTTACCAGATCCAGTCCTTGTATCTCCTGCATTCGATTCAGGCAGCTTCCTCCTTCACGCTGCCTAGGTCCAGCAATAAGGGCATCACAGGACAGGCAGGCTCTGTCTCAGTAAAGTAGAACAAGGAGCCCAGGGAGGAGTGGGGGATGAAGATGGGAGACAGGCGGACACGGGGGACAACTAGAACTGGGAGTAGTCAGTGAATCTGGGACTGTCTGGGCAAGGAGACTGGAACTGGGAGGCAGAGAAAGAAATGGGGGGAGGGAGGGGCTGGGAGCTGGTGGGTAGGTGGAGAGACTGAGATCAGCTGAGGAGCTGGGATGAGACTGAGACTAGCTGGGCAATGGGACTAGAACTGGGAACCAGTGAGCAGTAAGGAGATGGAGAGAGGGGAGACAGTTCTGAAGAAGAGCAGGATGAGGGCGAAGAACTGGAACTGGCTGGGCAAAGAGCCTGGGACAAGAAGATGGGGAATGGGAGACAGATTGGATGAGGAGCCTGGGACAGGAGACTGAGACTGGGAGCTAATGGGGATGAGGAGCACAGGTGGGGGGGTGATTGGAACTGGGGCAGGGGGAGAGAGACTGATCAGACAAGGAGCCAAGAATGAGGAACGGGGACTGGATGTGAAAGCAGTCTGGAGACAAGGAGCTGGAGATGGATGGTGAGGAAACTGCAAATGGCTAGCCAAGGAGACTGGGTCTGGGAGCAGTGGGAAGATTGGGACTGGGTCCAGAGTGGGAGACTGGTTGGGCAATGAGGGGTGAGAGGTCTATGGAGAAGATACTGTAGGGTGACCAGATAGCAAGTGTGTAAAATCGGGACAGTGGGTGGGGGTAATAGAAGCCTATATAGGAAAAAACCCTAAATATCGTGACTGTCCCTATAAAATCGGGACATCTGGTCACCCTAAGATACTGGGACTTACTCCATTAGGAGAATGGGACAGAGATGAGGAGCCAGAGGTAGGGAAGAGATAGGACTGGGACAGGGATAGATTGGAGGAGAAGTGATAGATGAATCTGCCCTTAAAGCACAGAGACTGGAATGGCACATAAGATTTCTGAGTCTCACCATTCCTCTGCTGTCAGCAAATATCTGTGAAGTCCACTAGCAAAGTGTCTTCTCCTCCTCTAAGCTGGTCCACATAGAGTATAACGACTATTAGTTACTCTGTTAACTCAGGTGGCAAAGGTCTGAACAGTGGACATAAAAGTTCTAATCCTGCTGATGACCCATGTGGGTGTCAGTACGATGCCACATGATGGAATTTCTGTTTTTCCAGTTTGCTTTTTTTAAAAAACGCCACACAAAAAGCTATATTTAAAGAATAGTACTAAGGAACAACCCCAGAGTGGGTCTATCCACAGGGATCTTGTGGAAAAAACAGTATGTGATAATGTAACTGAAGACTGTACCATGCATACGCACAAAGGGGCTGAATTAAAGTCACACAGGTAACATTAATACTGACATTTCCTAACTTTTGCGTGCTTGACTTTCCAACCTTAATAATGTTCTTTTAATTTAGTTTTTGTGTGTGCAATAGCATTTTATTGCATACAAAATATCAGTATTCAGATTAAGAAAAAACTTCAAACTCTCAAATAAGTAAAAAAATCAAACATTCACCTTTGTCCTGGGTCTCAGGAACTGGCGATGTTTCTTCAACACTCTCACTGAAAAACAACAGAAGAAAGTAATTTTTACTATAAATAATAGTGATAAAGAGTAATAAGGTCTAGCACTTTTATAACATTTTTAATCTTCAAATCTTATTTGGGTTGGTCAGCACTCGCAGGGTCTGTCTGCACTTTGTACCTGGTACAGAGCTCAGTGCATCTCCATCGGTGCATAACAATTAAGCAATAGGCATTCCCAGCACTTTGTCTACAGGGAGGGCACGGCCTGGATATGCTTGCAGAAATTTGCTTCATAAAATTAGTGTTACAAGCAACTGAAGGTGTCAGAGTCACTCCCAGAGCTTCCTTTTCTTTCCTGCTTTGGGACACATCTAGGGTGCTCTTCTGCTCGGAAGCACTATATGGGGGAGAGAATACTGGGAGCTTCTTTCACCGGTCCAGCAGCAGGACAGGGTTTCAAACACCAGGCTGGGTTGCCCAGCATGGTGCAGTCACTTTGTGCAACACCACTAGAGAATTCTGAATGTACAGCTGATGTATCTAGCCCCAAGAGGAGCACCCCAGCACCAGAGGGCATAGGGCTGCTATATGGCCTCCTATGCCAGCTCCCATTCTCCTTGCTGATAGCAAAGGAGGCATGGCCAGAGGAAAGGCAATGTGCCCAGATTGCCCCTATGCACTGATCTCTAGCTGAGGTTTTGGCTGCTTATGGGTGCTGGAATCTGGTATAAGTTAGAGCAATACTAGAGACTGGTCCTGCAGTCAGCAGCTCCTAGACCGGCAGAGTGTGAAGGTAAATTTTATGTCCCCCTACCAATGCTGTGTGTGGTTCAGCCAGACCCCAACACCTGGCCTGTAATGTTAAATAGAGTTCTATACTGAAACCAGCTAGTGCCACTGATAACTTACCATGACTGCAAAGGGGCATTGTCTGACACTGCTGTAGTCTAGCCCCTTGCATCCTGTGTATCTCCTGAGAAGCGCTGACCCCCTCCCTTCCCTATAAAGTCAGCAGCAGTTGACGAAGTTCAGCAGCTCACAAGAGCAGCCCATGCCGCAGTCTGCAGCATCTGCTGGAGGTGGGTGCAAGGTGCACCCACACCGTGCATTCCAGCTATGGCCGCCCTGAGCCATTCTGCCCTGGGAAGTGGGGCTAGGATGCCTGGGGAGCATAGCAAAAGAAACAGTTCTCAAAAATAACCACCCCCAAACTTTGTCAGTGAGTATTTCCAACTGTGAGCTGTGGCTGTGGATGTTTGTGTGGAGATGGGAAGACAGAAATGAAGGATATTTCATGGTGACAGAATAAATTAACTTTGCCAAGGAACTTAGGAGTCATGGAGTTTGGTCCTATTGTCCGGCAGAGTAGCCAGCGCTACTGGTCAGGGTTTTGGGGCTGGTCAGGGGTGAGGAGAGAGTTGGATGGAGCCTTGTGTTACTTCAGAAACAGCCCCATAAAATCTAGAGACAGCCCTGCCCAGGGACCTCTGGAAATTCCCACCCTCAAGCATAGATACCTCCCTTATTTTTAGCATCAAAGTAGTTACCTTAAACATGGAATGCCCTTGCTTAGAGCAGACAGCAGATCTATGTTCAATTTAGGGCCTGCCAAGTTAGTTAATATTGTTTCTTCCATACTCTGAAAAACAATTACATTTATTTCTCGCAACATTCCAATTCCTGGCTCACTCATCTCACCTACTTCTATTCCTTGCCTCTCTAGGGCCTCTCTTTGTTCCCTTCATGATAAGATCACCTGAATAGTACTGCCTCACAGAGGAAGGCAATAAAGGGGAGGTGGACCCATGGGGAGTTCTAATGAAAAGCTAGAAAATAATTTATGCAACACCTGGATTAAAAAATAATCCAAAGGACAAATAATGAAGTTAGGGATAAATGATATAAGAGAGGGGAGTGAGATTCCATGTGGGACAAGATGTCAGGCAAAAGTCCATACCATTTTAACAAGCCCTGTATGTTTCCATTTTGTAATATGATGTACAGTTCATGTGTTCAGCTATATTTGTTGATCAGTATCAACTTCAAATTCAATTCTCTGTTTTCTCCCTCTTCTGATCATGAAGGAGGATTTTAAACAAGACCGGACATAGCTCTGATCTCTGCAACACCTGCCTCTTATTTTTGCTTAGCCCTATGGAAAATGGCCAGACTGTGTGGGTGAGCTGCACTTTGCATCCTTGGAGGTCTGATCCTGTACTCAGTGGGAGGTTTATCATTGATTTTAATCGGAGCAGGACTTGGCCCAGTGTAATCAGGTGAAATAGTAAAGGTTTCACGTACTCCACTTACCTTGTACTGATCCTCTTTCTCAGGGGCCTGGGCAGCAATTACATTATTCTGCATATCAGCCAAAGGGGCACTCTCATAAGCAGGCATGATTTCCTCTTTCCCTGCTGCATATATCTGGCTCTCAAAAACCGAAGCGGAATCTACTTTTACAATTTGTTCAAAATCCTCGTCCTCATCATGTTGAATATCATATGAGACGAGTCGTAAAATAAGTTCCTCCTTGCTCTTGACATCTTTTAGAAGTTCCACCCTGGTGACATCAGGTTTCTTCAGGTTCTGAAATGAATTTCTGCAAACGACCTGTTGTTGAAGAGACAACTTTTGAAGAGAACAATATTTCAGAGTAGTTTTTCGTACAATTTGTCTACTGTGCGCTAATTATAAAACAAGATGGTACGGGGAGACTGTTTTAGCCTTGCATTTGGATACATTGTTTTTACTCCATTTGAGTACGCAGGAAAAACCAGGACTTTGTATTTGAAACATTTTTTTTAAATAAAAGGCTGTTCACTCTGTTGGATGAGGTGATAATCACAGGAAAGGCTATCATAAAAGAGAGGAAACATAGCAGACCCCCGGAAGGATGAAATCTTTCCCTCACTGACATCAATGGGAGTTTTGCCATTGCCTTCAATGGGGACAGGATTTCACTCATAGTATCTACTAATTTACCACAAGTAAAGAGGTTGGAGGCCAGAGAGAGGCTCAGTGCCAGATATTGCCACCCTTACTCAGGCGGGGTAGCATCTTACTCCAGGGGTAGTTCAATTTAAGTTAATAAGACAACTGGAGAAGCATGGTACCACTCAGCCTGAGTGAGACTATCAGAATCTGGCCCTGAGTGATTTGTTCCGGGTCACACAAGAGTCAGGAGCAGTTTTGGGAATATTAATCTAGGAGTCTTGACTTTAAATTCCCTTCACTAACCACTAGACACACTACCTCTCTTTTACTATCAGGACTAGACTTGCTACCAAGATGCCAAAGACTCTTTTGAACACACTCGTGATAAGAAATCAACATTATATTCTTAGGTTTCAGAGTAGCAGCCGTGTTAGTCTGTATCCGCAAAAAGAACAGGAGTACTTGTGGCACCTTAGAGACTAACAAATTTATTAGAGCATAAGCTTTCGTGGACTACAGCCCACTTCGCCCACTCTATTGTATTTAAACTTTCTGAATGAAAAGAGATGAGAATAAAATACGAAGGCAACATAAACTATCAAATACAATATCCAAAACAGACTACTTGGCCTTGATTCAGCAAAGCACTTAAACATATGCTTAATTTTAAGCATATATTTAAATCCCATTGACTTCAATAGGACAGGAGCATATGCTTAATGTTATGCATATACTTAAGTATTTTCCTGAATTGAGGCCCTAGTTGCCAATCCCGTAACCTGCTTAAGCATGTGAGTAATCTAATTGACTTCAGTGGGACTCGTGCTTAGAGTTTAAGCATGTGCTTAAATTCTTTCCTGGATCAGGATCATAGTGACAGTATGATAAACAATTTTTTACCAATTTTCATTGAAAATTACCCATTCTTTTTTACTTACATCCTTTGGTTTGACATCTAGTCGTCCTAAAGCATTCACAGAGGACCGTCTTTCTCTCCTTTTCTCTATATCACTTTCAGTAGCTGTACTTAGCATACTTGTCTTAGATATCGATTTTTTTCTTAGTTGTGGTAGCTCTAGTCCAGAATGACTCATGTATGTTTCATTCAGTTTCTCAATAGGCTCTGTTTTTATGGAAATAACTGCTAAATGGTCTGAAATAACGTCTGGATCTATGTCTAATGGTTTGTCTCCAATATGAGCGATTATTTCAACTGGCAGCTCTTCTTGTGGCAATGTTTCTGCTGGATGCCCATTTGCATCCCTCATTGACTCTCCAGAACTTCCTGCCTCAATATTTATTTGAATGGAGACTGATGAAAGATCTTTGTCAGCAGTACTGTCAACCTCTATAATACTGCAGTTATCAGTTGGTGACTGTTCATTAAAAGAATGTATTAGCTGACCACTGGAGATTTCATTTATTATTATACTGGCTGTTCGTTCAGGAAAAATTGTTCTGCAACTTGTGACATCTTGATAAAGGGCTGGCTGAGATCCAGTTTCTTGCAAGACACTATTGTAAATGCTTTGAACCACTTGATTAACAATATCTTCATACTCTGGATTTAAATGTTGGTCTTCATCTGTAGCTCCCACAAGACTGATTTTATTTTTGGACATGCTTTTTTTTACTGACTGTTTAAGTGTGTCCGTAATCTCATTCACTTCAGTTTTTGATAAACATCTTTTGTGTTCCAGGCTTGTGCTACAAACGGAGTTTAAGATTGTAGACACCAATTTACTTATTATTTCTTCTACTACTATTGCAGGTAATGCACAATCCTGTGATTGTGATAGCTGATACTTGGTTTCATGTGTTGACATGAACCGGCAGTGCTCTTCATACACCTGCCTATGCCTTGCTTCATCTCTGGGAGATTTCATTATGCCCAGTGGAGAGAAGGGTTTCCTTGGAAACTGCTTACCAATAGGAGGTAGAGTCATCCTGGAGCTAACTGCTCTTTGTTTAGTTATTGTTCCCAGCGACGGTCTAGAAGGTCTTGCTGTGGGAGCTGACATGTAGTACATAGACTTTTTGGTCACCTTTGATGGCGTGTGAGCATCCCGCTCTGAGAATTTGTGGATTGTTGGACAGAGACGAGATGGAATTTCCTCTTCCATTTCTGTTTCTTCCTCAGAATAAATCACCATTCCAGGAACATTGATAGGTGGAAAGTTTTCCCTTGGGTCAAGTTCTTTTAATTTTCTAGCAGGCAGTTTTATTCCTTCTGACATTGCAACACCTTGACCATGAATTTTATTATTTCCAAATGTTCGTGCAGACTTTTCCATTTCAAGATTCCCAGATTTCAGTTCCAAAGTAATTTCAGTTTGAGGGTGAGCACATCGATCTAATACAGCACCAATTATCTCGCCTGCCATAATGTTTTCTTCGGAGTCATCATACAATGGGATTGTTTGCCTTTGGCTAATTTCTTTTTCTAGCTTCCGCTTGAAGATTTCAAGAACATCATTAACAGCAATTGTAGCGTAAATGTTCAATTCTGAATGGAGACCTTGCACTTGGACAATAGCACTTTCTATGCTTTCCTTTGTAATCATACTGCTTACCCTTGATACATCCGATGAACTCTGGAATTGTTCTAAGGTTGGCAGCGTTCTTTTACTTGTAGTTCCTGGCATTTCATCTTCAAATGCTTTAGATGATACTTCTATTTCATTTGCTATCTGGGTTGAGAGAGGCCTTAAGAATGGTGTCTGTTGTGCACTAGAAATATTTTCAACAGGGAGTTTCACTATTTCAGAAAACTTACATTTAAAGTCATGTTTAAACTGAAAGGCTACAAATGACTCTAGTGTGAATACAACACTTTCCACAGCCTCTTTGGATATTTTATCAATAGTAAATGAAGAAAATGTTGGGTCATAAGCAGGGAATTCAGCTTGCATGATCTTATTTTTTTTTGATTTGGAAACTCTGCTAGTTCTTCTGGCAGGGACCTGGTCTTTCCTTCTTATTACAGGTTCTTGGTCTGATGCCATAGTGATGCTAGACACCAAACACTTGTGAAAGTTATCCAAAACAGTTGCTACAATCTCTTTAGCAACTAATCCAATTTCTTTCTGGAACTCTTTATGAAAAGTCTCAGGAAATTCAGTTCTTTTAAAACTATTACAGAACAATCTTTCACTAAGCTCAATGGGAGCGTTCTTTAAAATGCTGACAGAATCACTTAGATCTTTTACTCTCCTAAAAACTTCCTTGACCACATTCTCGGCCACCTGTAGCATTTTCAAGTTGTCATTGTTATTTGCATCTGTTACTGTTTGCTTGTCAAACACTTTTTTAAAAATACCTCCTTTAGGAAGATCTTGATTTAAGTCTGAAAAAATATCCTCACCAATCAGACCTTTTTTTGGCTTGGTATCTTTTGTTGCCGATTCACGTTTAAAATACGTTTGGCTAAAAGGAAACTTCTCTGTGTTGAAAGTCTTTGTGGGAAACTCAGACATAGCTCCCATGCCCACAACTTCCCGGCGCAATCTCGAAATACATTCAGTATGATACTGAGGTGGTGTTGCTGTTTTCCCCTTGTGAACACATTCTTTCCAAAATTCACTTTCCAGAGACCTCTGTGTGCTCTTTGACAGAGACGTGAAAGATGATTTTTGAGATTGCAATGGAGTTGGTTTCCCTCCTGTCACTATCTTGAGATCACTTGGTGAGCTGGTGGCTTTTATGCTTGTATCTGTAAAGATGACCTTTCTGGTACTGGAGGATGGAAGACTTGCAAACACATCAAAGAGCTCTTCATTACATGTGCTACAGCTACTAGAGTTGTCTGAAGAGAGTGCTGACTCTTCAGATATTGTATATACTGTATCTTTAATTCTCTCTTCATACTCAGTTACTGCTGGGTATAAGATACTTGTTACTTCAGCCACGACCCGTGTCAGGATATTCTCTATTGTATTGTTCAGTTCTTCAGTTATGGTGTTCTGTAACAGAAGCAAACAATAATGGGCAAGTTCATGCGCTTATTCATTCCATTTTTTTTGTTCATAAGCTATAAATTACTTATTGTATGCTTTTTATGAACTTTCATGTAAGCAAAGTATTGCCAGGGCAGAAAGAGAATTTTGGCCTAGGGCAAAGATTCATTTAATTGCAAAAAGAAATATGGTTCAGGAGGAAGTTGTGTTGAAAGGACAGGTCATCCAATCAGAGAACAAAAACAATACCATGTGGAACAGGTGTTGGTATTCTCTATTATATACTGGTGAGAAGTCACAAAGCTTGACAAATATTTGATACTGAAAGAAATCCTGGGGAGAGTGCAAAATTTAGAAAGACTGAGCCATTTATTGGCAGAAATTTATATGCACAAAATAATTTCAAATAGTGAATATATCCTAAAAATCAGTTTGTTCACAGAGAAAAAAGTTACGTTCACCGAGTAGATATCGGAAAGTAACTGAAATACTTCTCTGATGGATTATATCTACTAAGGGACAACCTATCCTAAATGCTCAATTACTGAGGGATAATCTACATTCATTCCTATATTTGCTTTCTACAACCAACTCTCTGTATAACTTTTCATGAGTGATTTACCAGAGTATTCTGATTCTAATATCTAAACTGTATTGTTACATTTATTCATCTAAATTTGGGTTACTGTAGATTATGTACTATAGGTATCTTATAAATTTTTTAACAAACTTTTTATTTGTGGATAATCTAAGTACTATTCCCAGATGTACAGACACTCTTTTCTCAACCTGTGTATTATATAATTTAAACATTAGCTTTAATACAAATTTTAAATCTGTTCATTGTGAATTGCTAGCCCAGTTCTACTCAGCAATTATTTCCCCCGCCATTCAAGTTCCCTTTCAAGTCATTTAGGACTCTTCAGCAGTCTTGAGAATGCATTTTGTTTCACCCGATTTTTGTCTCTTCTCAGTTTGTGAAAGAATGGTTGTTTGTTAGTTCTGAGACCAAAAAGAAGGAAAGACCTTTATTGGCTCCACCAGCTGATGTCTCAAACCCTGAACCATGCAACTACGAGAAACAGTCCAAGGAAAGAAATGACCCACCTCTATTCTGGAATGCAGTGTAGTCATCTGGTGACTCCTACGTAACAATACATTTCATACATGAAACACAACTACACACATCCAACAAACTGTTACTTTTAGTTTTATATTTGAGATGTGTACGTTCAATGACTTCATACCTGGAAAAGTGCTCTGTTTGTGACATTATTAGCCATCTCATCAAAGCTCTGCTGAGAGACCAGTGAAGAGAGGAATGTTTGTGGAAAAGACTTTCCATTAAGCGTAGGTCGATTAGAAGGAATAGCACCTGGGGGGAAAAATTGAATAAAAAACAGTTACTCACCTTCTCGTAACTGTTGTTCTTCGAGATGTGTTGTTCACGTCCATTCCAAACAGGTGTGCACGCGCCGCATGCACGATCGTTGGAATGTTTTCCCTTAGCAGCACCTGTCGGGTCAGCCATGGAGCCCCCTGGAGTGGCACCTTTATGGTGCTCAATATATGACCCTGCCGACCCGATCCCCCTTCAGTTCCTTCTTGCCGGCTACTCCGACAGAGGGGAAGGAGGGTGGGTATTGGAATGGACGTGAAAAACACATCTTGAAGAACAACAGTTATGAGAAGGTGAGTAACTGTTTTTCTTCTTCGAGTGCTTGTTCACGTCAATTCCAATCAGGTGACTCCTAAGCTCTACCCGGGAGGAGGGGTAGGCGTCAAGGAACCACTGATTGGAGCACGGCTCTGCCGAAGGCTGCATCATCTCTGGCATGATGGGTGATAGCATAGTGAGAGGTGAACGTATGCACCAATGTCCAAGTAGCTGTTCTGCAGATCTCCTGTACCAGGACTTGGGCCAGAAATACCACTGAAGAGGCTTGAGCTCTTGTGGAGTGAGCTGTAATAGGCGGAGCCAGGACCTTGGCCAGCTCATAGCATGTGCAAATACAGTCTGCAATCCAAGACGAAATATGCTGAGACAAGATTGGGCGTCCTTTCATCCAATCTGCAACTGTCATGAATAGTTGGTTCGATTTTCTGAACGGCTTAGTACGCTCAATGTAGAATGCCAACACCCTCTGGACGTCCAGTGAATGAAGCCGTTGTTCCCGGGCACTGATGTGAGGCTTGGGATAAAAAATGAACAGGAAGATATCTTGGGTGGTATGAAAATGAGACACCATCTTGGGAAGAAAAGTTGGGTGAGGCCTGAGTTGCACCTCGTCCTTGTGGTAGACCGTGTGAGGTGGATCAGAAGTTAGTATCTTCAGCTCAGACACCCTCCTAACTAATGTAATAGAGACTAGGAAGGCCACCTTCCAGGACAAATAGAGCAAAGAGCAAGTTGCCAATGGCTCAAAGGAGGGCCCCATGAGCCTGGATAATACCAGGTTATGGTCCCACGAAGGTACTGGCTGACAAACATGTGGGTATAACCTTTCCAGACCCTTCCAGAAATGCCCCACCATGGGATTGGTGAATACAGAACGGCTGGACGCTCTTGGGTGGAAGGCCGAGGTGGCCGCAAGGTGTACTTTAATAGAGGACGGTGCAAGGCCTTGTTGTTTCAGGGGTAGGAGGTACTCTAAGATGAGTGGAACTGGTGCCTGTAAGGGAGGTTTATGATGCTCCTCACACCAGCATGTGAACCTTTTCCACTTGGCTAAATAAATGACCCTGGTGGATAGTTTCCTGTTGCCGAGAAGGATGTTCCTGACAGGACTCAAGCACAGGAGCTCCATCAGATTTAACCATGAAGCTTCCAGGTGGTGAGATGGAGGGACTGAAGGTCTGGGTGGTGAAGGTGGCCGTGGCCCGTGTGATTAGGTCGGGGCAGAGTGGTAGAGCTATCAGGTCATCCACTGACAGCTTCAAAAGTGCGGTGTACCAATGCTGACAGGGCCATGCAGGAGCAAGGAGGATTACCTTTGCCTTGTCTCTGTGGATCTTGAGCAGTACCCTATGCACAAGAGGGACTGGCGGGAAGGCATACATGAGGTGGCCTCCCCAGGGTAGTAGGAATGCATCCAAGAGGGAGCCCAGGCTGTGGTTCTGAAAGGAGCAGAACACTGGGCATTTCCTGTTGTTCCTGGTGGCAAACAGATCGACCTGGGGAAATCCCCACCTTTGGAAGATGGAGTGAATAACATCTGATCGGATGGACTACTTGTGATTGCAGAACGATCTGCTGAGTTGGTCCGCTAGTTCATTCTGCACTCCTGGGAGATAGGATGCCTCCAGGTGAATGGAGTGTGCTGTGCAGAACTCCCAAAGTTGAAGGGCTTCTTGACATAGGGGAGAGGAACACGCTCCCCCCTGCTTGTTGATGTAAAACATGGCAGTGGTGTTGTCTATCATCACTGCCATGCACTGGCCTTGTAGTATGGACAGGAATGCTTGGCAAGCCAATTGTACTGCTCTGAGCTCCCTGATATTGATGTGAAGAGAGAACTTGTCTTGCAACCATAGCCTCTGCGTCTGGCGGCCCCCCAGGTATGCCCCCCAAACCAACAAGGATGCGTCCATTACTAGGGTCAAGGTGGGCTGTGGGCTGTTGAAAGGAACTCTCTTGCACACTGTATTGGGGTGGAGCCACCAATGGAGGGATTGAAATACTTGTTGTGGCAATGTAAGTACTGAGTCCAGCCTGTCGCGCCACGAGCAATATACAGAAGCAGGCCACGCTTGGAGTGGCCTGAGTCTGAGTCTGGCATGCCTGACCACGTACATGCAGGCTGCCATGTGGCTGCGGAGGGCCAGGCAAGCCCAAGCCGTAGTGGTGGGGTACTGCATGAGGTCCTGAATGATGCCCGCTATGGCTTGAAATCGTGTCTCTGGTAGGTAAGCTTTCTCTTGTATCGAGTCCAGTACCACCCCGATGAATTCTATTCTCTGGGTTGGTGATAGGGTTGACTTGTTCACGTTGAGGAGAAGTCCTAGTCTCTGAAATGTGGATTTGACTAGTTGGACGTGAGACTCCACTTGCTCCCTGGAACGGCCCCGCAGCAGCCAGTTGTCTAGGTCAGGATATGTCTGTACCTGCCTCCTGCGGAGGAAGGCTGCTACCACCAATATGCACTTGGTGAATACTCGGGGCACAGTCGATAGGCCGAATGGGAGGACCGTGAACTGGTAATGTTTATGGCTGACCACAAACCGTAGAAACCGTCTGTGCTGAGGTCGAATGGCTATGTAGAAGTACGCGTCTTTCATGTCGAGGGCAGTGTACCAGTCGCCCAGACCCAGGGAAGGGATAATTGTGCTCAGGGAGACCACGTGGAATTTCAACTTTAACATGAACCTGTTGAGTCCACGCAGGTCTAAAATGGGTCTGAGACCCCCCCTTTGCCTTGGGGATGAGAAATAATGGGAGTAGAATCCCTCGCCCCTTTGCTCCTGAGAAACCTCCTCCACAGCCCCTATATCTAGGAGCAATTGCACCTTCTGGCTAAGGAGTTGCTTGTGAGAAGGGTCCCTGAAGAGGGATGGGGAAGGTGGGTGGGTAAGAGAGTGGGAGGGAGGGAGGGAAGAAGCAGAACTGGAGAGAATATCCCACCTCTACCATGCAAAGAACCCAATGGTCCGATGTTATTTGGGACCATGCAGGGTAGAAGTGGAATAGGCGATTCAAAAAGTAAGGAGGAGGATCTGGTGTCATGGCAGGTACGCCGTCCTTGGGCGCCCCTTCAAAAGGCCTGCTTTGAGCCCAACGATGGCTTGGTCGGGCCCTGGCCTTGCCCTGACTGGGAGTGGGGTGGTTTGCACCTAGAATTTCTAGGCCTTCGTCTGTAAAAGTCTTGTCTAGGGTGAGCAGGGTAGGACCGTTGCTGTTGGGGCTGGGGCTTGAAATGTTTTCGCTGGAGTGCTGGGGTATGCATCCCCAGCAACTTCATCATTGCCCAAAAGTCTTTTAAGCTGTGCAGCTTAGAATCAGTTTGGCCTAAGAATAACCCTGCACCCTCGAACGGAAGGTCTTGCAGGGTTTGCTGCACTTCTGGAGGTAAACCAGATGCCTGCAGTCATGCATCCCATCTCATGGCTAGACCAG
This sequence comes from Trachemys scripta elegans, assembly GCF_013100865.1. NCBI lineage: Eukaryota > Metazoa > Chordata > Testudines > Emydidae > Trachemys > Trachemys scripta. The sequence goes on from NC_048306.1 coordinate 38,475,671, forward strand.
ATGAAAGTGTGTGGGTGGCAGAGTCCACTGCATCCAGAGGAGCTTGAGGGGAGGTCCTCACCACCGACTTCCCGTCTTCAATGATAGCCATAAATTCGGCTCTGGAGTCCGATGGTATAAGCTCCTTATACTTCAACATCAGGGCTCACAAGTTGAAGTTATATCCTTAGCTGCAGGCCCACAGTTGAATAGACCTTCCTACCAAATAGGTCTAACCGTTTTGACTCCTTTGACTTCGGAGTCAGCCCCTATTTTTCTTTCTCATTAACCACGGCGACCACCAGGGAACATGGCTGCGGATGAGAAAACAAATACTCATATCCCTTGGACGGGACAAAGTACTTGCATTCGACATCCCTTGCAGTGGGTCTGGCAGAGTGTTTTCACATTGCTCTGTATAGTTTTAATCAGGGGAAGAGCGACTCTGGATGGGCCTTCCAGCGTTAGGATATCGACCATAGGGTCCTCAGGTTCGATAACCTTCTCTGCCTGCAACCCCATGTTGCGGGCGAACCTGCGCAGGAGGTCCTGTTGTGCCCAATGGTCTATCGGTGGAGGTCCAGAAGCCGAGGCCCTTGCCACTGCCTCGTCAGGGGCGAGGATGATGAGGCTCGGGGTGGCACGGGGTCCTCTTGTCCCTCAAGCTCTCTGGCCTCGTCCTGTTCGATATCTGGGCCCCGTGGGCTGACCCTTATTGCGACGACAGTAGCCTGGTCTGCCATTGGTATTGTCGCCGTGGCAACCTCTGTGATGACCTGGGCCGCCTGGTCATGGGATGTAGCTGTCTCCGATCCCTTAGGGGCCGACAATCCCTAGGTGGTTGGGTGCTCTGGTTTTGGAGATGACCAAACGAGAGCCCCTGGAGAATGAACCCTGGGCCTGATGATAAACCTAGGGGATCCATTAGAGCCATTGCAGCTGAGGCTGCCCACGCGGAGGCCAAGCTAGAGGTGCCTCGCTCCTATGTCTGTGGGAACGGCGCCCACTGTGGCAGGAGTAGAATGATTCTGCATCCAAGTCCAATGACCCCGATGTGGACCTGATGACCACAGCAGCGCCAACTGGTATTGCGCAGGGGATCGGTGCCAATGCTCCCGCACCGGGGATCGGTGCCGCTCCACTGGTGCCAGTGATCGTTGCCTCTCTAACGGTGCTGGCGATCAGCACGGTTCCAGCGGAGCCTGAGGTCGGTGCCGTTCCAGCGGTGCCAGAGATCTGGATTACCTGGCCAGTGCTGGGAAGGAGTCCCAAGATGGCTGCCGGTGCCTGGGCGATGGTGAGCGGGAGTGGTGCCGAGGAGAATGGCACTGTGCAGGAGAAGAAGAACGTGGCATCATAGCCGGCTTTCCTCTAGACAGCACCGGGCATGGAGGTACCGGGGGCTTGTCCCTGACCACCAAGGGCTGCGGTGCCATCAGTTCTATTAACTCCCTGGCAGCTTCAAAAGGGTCCAGGGTGGAGGGGAGCTCCAATTCCTCCACCTGGCACTGCCTGTCTGGGGAGTCACTGGGCGCCAGACTCAGTGGTCCCCCTCAGGGGACCGAAACCAACTGTTGACCCTTGGGCACTGAGTGCTCCTTCTTGGGACACACTGCTGATGCACCCGGAAGTTGAGACACTTTCAGCCTCGGTATGCAGCCTCTGTCCGTTTTCTTCCGCTTGTGCAGTACTGGCGAGTGGGAATGGTACCGGTAGTCTGCGGTGCCGGGGAGCGGTGCTGAGGGTCTCTGGACTCTTTTCTCTGTGCCGTATGATGCACTGAGGCCAGAGCGCTACACACCGATTTGCTCGGCGCTGGAACCCCGTGCTCTGAGGTGGGTTGACGATGGAGAGCGGACTCCATCAAAAGCTGTTTCAGACAGAAGTCCCACTCCTTTTCGTCCTGGGTTGAAAGGACCTGCAGATTTTGTACCTGTCTGTTTGGTGCTCTTTCCCCAGACACTTCAGGCATGCGTCATGGGGGTCACCCGTTGGCATGGGCTTACAGCAGGTCTCACATGGTTTAAACCCTTGGCTCCGAGGCATGCCCCGGAGCTGAGGGAAGGAAACGGATAGGGTGGAACCCCGGTCCCTAACCAACAGTATAACTCTAAACTATGCTAAACTAAGAACTGAAACATACGCCAAACTTAACGAACAAGCTAAGGGAAGCACTTGTGAGGCAAGCGAATGCTCTTCCAACGACCCATCATGGGTGGTAAGAAGAAACTGAAGTGGGGTCAGGTCGGCAGGGTCATATATTGAGCACTATAAAAGTGTCACTTCAGGGGGCTCCATGGCCTACCCGAAGGGTGCTGCTAAGGGAAACCTTTCTGACGATTGTGCCCGCAGCACGGGCACACCTACTTGGAACTGACGTGAACAAGCACTTGAAGAAGAAAGAATGGTTACTTACCTTACAGTGGTTGTGGTGCTTCAAGATGCTGTCATCCATGTGGATCCCCCCCTGAGCTTTAGTACTGGAGATCTGTCAGATTTTACACATCACTCTTGGAATCAGGGGAATTGGTGGAAGGGCATAAATGAGACTTGGGTCCCATGGTGGTTCCCCTAAGGGCTGGTGAGCAAACACTGCTAATTTTGTCTCATTGCCCTGGCTGGGAAGAAAGAACTGAAAGACGGTTGCGGCTGCCCTGCCCTTTGTGTCCTGGGATGGGAGGACATGCATGGTGCAGGCATGGCCTAATAGACACACTCAAAGAAGAACTTAACATTTCTAAATTCTATATATAGAAAACGTGATGGTCTGAGGGGCTAGTTTATTGCCAGGAGTGTGGGATGAATGTATTACTCACAGATGGAGGCACCTTTATTATTTATTATTATTTATTTATGATTCCTATTGCTCATCATGGGCCAGGATCCTGATGTGCTAGGCACTGTCCAAACCCAGAACAATGAGATATAGATATAGAATATCCTTAATAAAAGTGGCAATAAAAAGGTTTATTCCATACCACAGAACTTCACAATTTATGCCAGTTATTTTGTATATTTTTTAAGGTGTGATTTGAAACCACTTTAGTCCAAGCTTTGATTTTAAACCATTTTAGTCCATGTTAATGGATGGTCGTATTTTGGTTTAAGAGACACTTATTTCGGTTTAGCTTAAACAATTTCTTAATTGAGCTAAGCTATATTTCAATTAGCCACTATAAAAATGATATAAGAGTGCCCACACAGGGATTTGCAATGGTTTAACTAAACTGGTTTAAAAATTTCACCTTTAAAAGCCAAGAATTTTGAGTTATGCTATGCCAAGAAAAAAAGCCCAACAATCCTCACCGGCAAAAAACCAAACCCATTCAGAAAATGGCCAAGAAGTAAGATCCCCACCTCATTTTGAAACACCTTTATCTCCCAAGAATCTGGCCCTATATGCTTCAAACTATCTGGAAATCTTTATCCTGGCATAAATCTCTCCCATTATATTTAAAGCAGGTTTGGTAAAAATTAAATGTGTGGAAGTGGGTATCAAAATTGGACTTCTAACTGAAAGCTTGTTTTAGCCATAACTATAGCGGGGACTAGCATTCTTCCATAATGGAGGGTTGTTTACCAGAAAAAGAAAAGGGGAGGGGAGTTTACCTGTGCTGCTACTGCCTGCTTCTTCATAGTACTCCGTGGAGGCAGAGATGGAAAGGTCACCAACATTGCTGCTGTTGTCAGGTCTACTGCTCTCACTGTTGTAAACTTTGCCAGTGTAGCTGCTAGCTGCTTGTAGGGGGAATTCGCCAGATGCAGATAAGTAAAGTTGGTCATTTTTGCTGCTGCTTTCCTGCAAAGTGGACTGGCCTGAGACAGAGAACAAAGTATTATCATTGCTTTGCCTAGCTGGCCTGGAGCATTTACTAAAGGAAAATTTGCTATTTCATTTCACTGTTTGACCGTCAAATATTTTTCCAGAAAGGAATGTATTCATTTTACTATTAGGCAAGAAGGAAAAGTTAATAATGTTTCTATGATTGTATAGGTATAATTGGTATAGATAGTTAAATTAACCCATCCGTGTGTATAAAATCAACATAAATGGCAGAAACATGGATATACAGTACAATGGATATACACAAAAACATAGTGTGATGGGGTGTCTGCCCTACACTGGCAGAGAAGGGGTTAATAGAGCCTTGGGGAGGCTGTGTGGGACGCGGCCAACAGGACAGGGGCTGTGAGGAACAGCCATTTGGGGCCCAGCAGGCCCATATAAAAAGGGAGCTGCAGGGCAGAGTAGGGCAGTTGCTGCTGGGAGCCTAGGGAGTGAGGACTGTATCCCTGGAGGGCATAGAGAACTGCAAGCATCTTGGACAGAGGTAGGGTTACCATATTTAACAAATAAAAAAAGAGGACCCTCCACAGGGCCCTGTCCCCGCCCATTTCCCACCCCGAGCCCCGCCCCAAGCCCGCTCTAACTCCGCCCCCTCCTCCCTCCCACTCCCAGCCACGCGAAAAGGGCTGCCCGAGCGCTACGAGCTTCACAGTTTGCCAGGCAGCCCCCAGACCCTGCGCCCCCGGCCGG
>NC_048306.1:38480576-38531871 GCF_013100865.1 Trachemys scripta elegans
GACTCTTCGGCTCTGTTTAAGAGCTGAGCTGCCCGAGCGCTACCGGCTTCGGGCAGCCCCCATGCCTCCGGACCCTGCGCCGCTGGAGCTGGGAGGGGAAGTGCCCGGCTGGCGGCTGGGGTCCGGAGGCAAGGGGGCTGCCTGAAGTCCATAGCGCTCAGGCAGCTTGGCTCTTAAACAGAGCCGAAGAGTCAGGGGAGGAGCAGAGCCGCCGCGGGAGGGGAAGTGCCCGGCCGGCATTTTCCCGGACATGTTCGGCTTTTTGGAAATTCCCCCCGGACCAGGGTTTGATTGCTGAAAAGCCGGACATGTCCGGGAAAAACCAGACGTATGGTATCCTAACAGAGGAGTGGCTGGCTCTTGGGACTGAACAGCTGAGGCCCTGAAATAAGGGCGAAGAACGTGCTGGGGCCATGGGGAAGTGGCCCAGGGGAATAGAGCAGCATTGACTGAGGTTACAGAGGAACAGCAGGAGGCTGCTATTTACAGAGTCCCTGGGTTGGGGCCCAGAGTAATGGGCAGGTATGGGTCCCCCACACTTGTCACTGGGAAGTGGCTGGACTGTTAGACAGGGATGCCTATCCCCAGAAGGGGGAAATACAGATGACAACCTAACCAGAGGGCTGAATCGAGAAGAGGCTGCTGCAGTTCTGGGAGCAAAGAGAGGAGCCCCGTAGGTGGAAGCAGAGATAGAGGGCCGGTGTGCAGACCACGGATGTGGGTGTCGGTCTGTAGCTAATCCCCAATATGACCAGGAGGAGGTGCCAGTCTGGTGATGAGGGCTGCACCCCATGACACATGGCTATAAAGTAAAGGGTGCTTCATTTTGCTACTTAACATTCTTTTATTTTAGTTTTTGATACGGAATTTCCTAGGTACTTAAAAACAGAAAATCAATAAAACAAACAAATTCCACCAATTTGGAACAATTTGATAGACATTAAAACCTCAATGCTGCACATATATGCACTCAGGGTGAAATTTGCCCCTTTTTTGAGCGCATATACACAGAGCTAATAGAGCACTGAGAAATAGTACTTTGAATAAACATTTTCATACGCTTGCATAATCATGCAGGCATTTACAGAGTGTTTTCCATCTGTGGATCTCAAAACTGATGGTGGATATAAGTATCTGGAGTAGCCCCGTTTTACAAACAGGATAATTAAAGCACACAACATCCCTCCTCATTCACTGCACACCTAGCAAGATATGTACACAATGCAGTTACATATTCCATTCGTGCTTAGGAAGCTAATCCTACCTTTGCAGCAAACTTTGGTGCAAAGTGCAAATGAAATAGCCCATTAAAGAAGTGTCAGACCCTAGCATCAGAAATGGATTCTGATCTTTCTCAGCCACTAGAGTTGTGCTTCCAGCCATGGTACTGAACTTCTCCATGTTGAATTATTCAGTCTGAAACACGTGACCAATGATGATGTTCTGTATGTGCATACTAGTATTGCTTTATCTGTAGATCTCAAAACACTTTGTAATGTTGGGTACAAATAAGAATTCCAATTTCTATAGACAGCAGAGCCAGGCATATGGATATGATACATAGTTTCTGAGTTGATTAATGGATGAGATTTGCATACATCTCATAAAAGAGCTTGGTTCTGGCTTTGCTAGAAAATTCCTGTGTGATCTTGAGCAAGTCACATACCTTTTCTCAGACTTAATTGCACAGTTTATAAAATGAGAGTGAATAATATTTTCTCCCTTTTGGGGGTGATGTGAGGTATAGAGCTGAGCAAGTCATTGATTTTTCCGATTTGGTGACCAAATTGAAAAATTTGAAATGAAATTCATTTTGGGTTGACCCAAGAGGGACATTTTTGTTAGGTCTGTGATGGGATGTACCAGGCCCTTTGAGGCCCCTGCTAGAGGCACCATAGTCCTACCACACCCCGCCCCAGGAAAAGACCAATGAAGGCAGGTCCTTCAGGTCTGTCTTGACAGGCTGCAGGGAAGCAGCCAATCAGAGCACAGCAGGCTCAGTTAAAAGGAGCTTTTGGGCCTGAGCAACTCAGGTGCTGGCTAGGACCAGAAAGGTGAGGAAGGACTGGAAGGCTGTAAAACTCCACAGGTAAAGCAGCCTGGGAGAGACCCTGCTCAAGCAGGGAAAAGAGAAACCCTGAGGTAAAGGGGAACAGAAAGGGGCTACAGGGAATAGTAGCAGCAACTATTAAAGGGAGCAGCACATGGTTGCTATTTGTAGGGTGCCTGGGTTGGGCCCCAGAGTAGTGGACAGGCCTGCGTTCCCGCCACTGAAATAGTGGCCAAAGCCCCGAGAAGGGGACAAGTTTCATTCAGAAGACCAAGGATAGAGCTAGAATTTAAAGGCACAGAGTCTCAAGGGAAAAAGCTCTGCGGGTACTGTTCTATAACGGGGCAAGGACAGACTTTAAAGCTAGCCCAGAAGGAGCTGAGAATTGAGCCCAGAGACAGAGGTGCAGACACCAACAAGGGCAGAACAATAGGGCTTCCTTCATGAGTTAGACAACATGTGACCCAGCTGGGGGGCTAAGCCACTAAAGACCTGCCTGAGGAGGGCAACAGCCAATGGAGTGCTGTCAAAAATAGTGCCAGTTCGCATCCAGCCAACAGAAGGTGCTCAGGAGAGGTGAGTGGCCCCCGTCACAAGGTCAAATAAATTGTTTGGTTTGGGGTATTTTTACCCTTTTATTTTTGTGGGTTTTTAAAAAATAAATCTAGCTACATTTCTAAACAAATGGTCATTTTGTAACAAAAAGTCAAAACACTTCATTGAGAAAATGTTGAAACTAAATATTAGATCTTTATGAAATTTGTTTTCATTTTTTCAGCCAAAACAATTTGCCTAATATGCAAATATTTTCAGTCACCCTGCGACTCTATTTTTCTGCAAATAAACTAATTGTCAAAGCAATTTTGCCCAGCTCTAGTGAGATGCTTTTCTAAACATGAGTTGTAAAGTGCAAAGAATTTAGGTCAGTCCTTGGAAGAAATCCAGCTAGAACTCAGGACCACGTAGTTCCCAGCAGAGTGCTCTTTTGCCTAGGCTAAACAGGAGAAACCAGCAGGCGATCGCTTTTAGCAGCCCTTGTGTTTCGAACCACTGAGACGTGCAGTCCTTCCAGATGGATGTTTGGCTCAGCTGGACTTAATGTATGCAAAATTAATTGAAGATTGCCTAAATCCACACACCTTTGTGCCAGTCCTACTGCCATGAGTGCTTTTCAAGGCCAAATAACTAAGCCAAATCCAAATGGATTCCCACAGGGCCACTAAGAGGCAAATGTCAACCCTACAGATGGAATCCAGCATATAGTTCCATTTCCAGCTGAGGTGCCAAATTTCAAAAAAGGTCAAAAATATTTTTAAATATTAAAAAATCAAAACCGACAAGTTTATTTCCCTCCATTCCCTTGTCTATGAAAACAGATGGACCATTTCTTGTTGAAATATCACTCTTTAGCACAACAAGTGCTGAAATAAATTCAGCCAAAAAGCAGAGGTTTGGGAAAGTTATAAATCACTGAAAACCAGGGGGTCTAATAGAAAGATTTGTGCAGCCCTAACTATAGCCACAAAAACAGCTGCAGGCATAATACTACAGGCATGTTGAACACTGTGCTGTAGAGAGAGAGAGCTCAGCGCTTACCCAGTTCATGTTCCCCACTAGGCTTTTTGTCCAAAACAGTCTCATCAACAGCTGAATATATATCATTCTGCAAAATAAAATATGTAAAAGAAACAATGATGTATTAGTAACTTTACTTTTGCCGATGTTTCCTCCCTCCCCCATAGATCAATCATGTAGAGTAGAGGTTCTTAAACTTTTTTTGCTGGGCCCCCCCTTTGAAAAGTTTTCAGGCTATGATTTCTCCCCCCGCACCCTCCAAAAAAGTGATAGCAAAATACTGTGCATACTCATAGTATTGCCACCCCTACTTTTGTGCTGCTGCTGGCAGCGGCACTGCCTTCAAAGCTGGGCGGGTGGAGAGCCTCAGCTGCTATAGTTAGGGTGACTAGACAGCAAGTGTGAAAAATCGGGACAAGGGGTGGGGGGTAATAGATGCCTATGTAAGAAAAAGCTCCAAAAATCGGGACTGTCCCTATAAAATCAGGACATTTGGTCACCCTAGCTACAGTCCTTCTCCCCCTTCAGTTCTCCCTTCCCCAGTAATATTTTTTGTGATCTCAGAACCCCCCTACAATAGCCTTTTGGGGGTCGTGACCCCCAGTTTGAGAAACACTGATGTAGAGAAAGAACTTGCTTGTCGCACAGTCTCTGATATCTTTGTTTCAAGTATTAAAAGCACAAAGGATGAGATTTTCCAAAGCACCTAAGTGTCTTCAGAGCACTCCGCCCTTGAAAAATAATAGGGCTTGTGCTCCTAAAGCACTTAGGCATTTTGAAAATAAGGTTTGTCTATCGAAACATCCTGAGAGCTAAAGTATGAGAGTTTTCATCTGTCAAACATTGAAGGCTCAATACAGAAGTTGGAGTCCTGTGAGAATGTTATCTATGTCTTTTAGACGTGAAATTTGTCTACACACCTCAATGTGATGTGGGTTTTAGTTTTCTATTTCAGACCTTACAGGAGGTGACTTCCTACCTGTAAAGAGTGTCTGGTCTTACTCATGATGGTAGCATAGGTAGGTTGAGATGTTAATGAAGAGAGTGATGGTTTTGTAACATACTCTCCCTCAAGAAGTGAAGGTTGACGAGAGGGACTCAGTGCACTATCTCCTGAAAAAACAAAAATTCACAATAAATAATGTCAAATGCTTCATTTTTCTGAAGAGAAAATGTGATGGTGTGGAATGCTAAAAAGTTTTTGCCAGGAACACATTCTTCACAAATGGAGGAGCCACGCATGACTTAGGTTGGTCTTTCCAACCAAGTAACAAAGGTTTATTTCACACCAAAGCACTTCTCAGTTTATGCCATTGACAATATTTTGGGTGTGTGGTAGGGTGTACTACCCCCTTAAGGGAAAGTCTGAGCTTACAGCCAGTCAAGGAGTGTGCCATATAAACAGTAAGAGGAATCTGAGCAAGTGGTGGGGAGGAGACTGTAATGTTTGGTGTAATGGATTGTATGTCCTTTCAAGTGCCAAGCTCCTAAAGACTTCGTTTTCTGACTAAGTTTGGTTGCTCTGACACAAGGCTCTAAGTTAAGGGCCTTAAGAACTGGGTTAAGCTGTGCCTTCCCTGACCTGATCCCCAAGGAAAAAGAAGAAAGCCTGTCTTCTTCCTAGAGCAATTAGAGAAATAGGAACTCTGCTGGCTGGGGTGGTTTGAAGGTCTTTTTAAATGGGACATATTTATCTGTTAGTTTAGTCCTGGTATTCCCTGTCTTAGATCCTGTACGGTGTGTCTTTTGTCCTTCTGTGCTTTCTTACCAGTATTCTTCCAGAGGATTACGTGTTGTCACAACCTGGCCCTGTCCTGTTCTCTGAATGGACATCAGTCTGTTGTGATTGGACCCAACTGTTGAATCCATGCTGTTTAAGCCCCCCTGGTCCTGGGTAGTGACTGCTCACTGTTCCTAGCTCTGTGTGTCTCAGGTGCAGACCATATGTCTGGCACCTGTCTTTATCAGTGAGATCCTGTATTTCAGCTGCCTAGACCCTGGAACCAGTGCCACAGCCCTCTCGAGCTCCAGTGGCTTAGACACATTCCCCCTAGAATCCACCTGGCTGTGGGACTGCCGGTGTCTTAGGGCATGGCTACACTTGCGAGTTAGAGTGCATTAAAACAGCTCAGTGCACTCTAACTCACAACGCATCCACACTGGCAAGGCACGTAGAGCCCTCTGACTCCGCGGCTAGAGAGCTCCTGGTACTCCACCTCGGCGAGTGGAATAACATTTGATGCACCCCCGCTGGAGCGCCGCGGCGCCAGTGTGGATGCCCTGATCTGTTAATGCGCTCTGATCGACCTCCAGAAGTGTCCCAGAATGCCTGTTCTAGCCACTCTGGTCATCAGTTTGAACTCTACTGCCCTGCCCTCAGGTGACCAATCATCAGACCTGCCCTTTAAATTCTCTGGGAATTTTGAAAATCCCCTTCCTGTTTGCTCAGTCAGGTGTGGAGTGCGCTCAGCGAATCTTTCCAGGTGACCATGTCTCCACGCGCCAGGTGATCCCCAGTATGGCGCAATGGCGAGGTGCTGGACCTCATCAGTGTTTGGGGGGAGGAAGCTATCCAGTCCCAGCTGCGCTCCAGCCGTAGGAATTACGACACCTTTGGGCAGATATCAAGGGTCATGATGGAAAGGGGCCAGGACCTGGATGCACTGCAGTGCTGGGTTAAAGTGAAGGAGCTGTGGAATGCCTATCGCAAAGCCTGCGAGGCAAACCGCCACTCCGGTACTGCCCCCGCGATCTGCCATTTCTACAAAGAGCTGAACACAATACTTGGGGGCGACCCCACCTCCACTCTGAGTACTATCATGGACACTTCAGAGCCCAGTTCAACAAGGCAGGAGGAGGAGCAAAGCGGGAGCGAGGGTGATGAGGTGGAGGAAGACACCCCGGAATCCCTAGCTGCATGCAGTCAGGAGCTCTTCTCAAGCCAGGGGGAAGGTAGCCAGTTGTGGCAGCCGGTGCTTGGGGAAGGCCAAACACCAGAGGAGGTTCCCGGTAAGCGGCTTTTATTTTAGGAAGGAAGTTATTCGGTGTGGACTCTTGGGGCAAGGAGGATTAGGGCTGCATGCATGCCTAGATAGGGCGTTGATGTCTCTCACATCGCGGTAATCAGCCTCAGTGATCTCTTCAAAGGTCTCAGCCAGAACTTGGGCAATGCGCTTGCGCAGGTTTCTTGGGAGAGCCACTGTGGTCTTTGTCCAGTCAGGCTAACATGTCAGCGCCACTGTGCCATGAGGGGCAGGGGGAACATTGCTGCACACAGGCAAGCTGCATATGGGCCAGGGCGGAAGCCGCATTGTAGTAGAAGACCCTCCCTTGCTTCCCAGGTCACCCTCAGCAGCGAGATATCTTCCAGGCTGAACTCCTGTGGAAAATGTGCGGACAGTGTTCAGTATAGGGGCCCCCTGCAGCTGTTGGCTCTCCCCAAGGCACAGAAACCCAGAGGACAGCGCAGCCATGAAACAATCTGCCCCCCTGGACCCTATGCTTACACACCATTTGGGGGATCCTGTGGGTTATGTACGCTCGCTTTGGGATGGGCAAATTATGCTATTGTGTAGACTGTGCTTGCCCTTCTTAAGTACGGGGGAATCATTACTCTGTCTGGTGTGAACAATGCTGCCTCTGTTAAGTGTTGCATTTTGCCTTTACAGATGCAATTCTGAGATTTCAGCCATCCAATTACTGGTCAAGAGACTGCAAAGAATCAGGAAGAGGCCACGTAGAAGCAAAGAAGAGATGCTGCATGAAGTAATGCAGCAGTCACTTAACGAGAATCTAAAAGCACAGGAGTGGAGGGAGAGTGAAAGGAGGATCCGCCAGCAGAATTCAGATTGCCGGCACAAAAGCGTGGAGCTCTGGCAGCAAAGCACGGATTGGCTGATAAGCATCATGGAGCGCCAAGTGGACTCGATCCAGGTGCTCGTAGCCATGCAGGCGGAGCACTACCGTGCCTCCCTACCCCCCGCAGCCCTTGCCCAAAACTCTTTCCCTTGTGCCCCCATGTCACCTCCAATGCTCTTTCCCCAACATCTGGGTTCTTTTCACCACCAGATGCCTCCAACACCTGTAGCTTCACCACCTAGCCCTGCAAACTTTGACCCTTACCCACTGCACTAACCCCCATCACTATGCAGTATAGCCATCCTGAAGTGCAGGACTCATTGCACAGCACTCCAGACGGGAAGGCTGAGTATGATAACAGGACATACGCAAATCTGTGATTGTACCGTTCCCCACCCCACCCCCTTGCCCTTTCTTTTTCCCAAGCAGTTGTGTTTCTTTTCAATAAATGAATTTTCTTTTCAATAAATGGATTTTTTGGCTTTGAAAACATTCTTTATAAAAGATACCTTAGCCCAGGAAAGCAACAGGCACTGCAAGTCAGCGTAGCAAACACAGATTCCTACTAACATTGGACATTACTGGTGGCTTTCAGCCTCAAATTGCTCCCTCAAGGCATCCCTAATCCTTGCAGCCCCACGCTGGGCCCCTCTAATAGCCCTGCTCTCTGGCTGTTCAAATTCAGCCTCCAGGTGTTGGACCTCCGAGGTCCATGCCTGAGTGAAGCTTTCACCCTTCCCTTCACAAATGTTATGGAGGGTACAGCACGTAGATATAACCATGGGGATGCTGTCATTGGCCAGGTCCAGCTTCCCATATAGAGAGCACCAGCAGTTCTTTAAGCGGCCAAAAGCGCATTCCACAGTCATTCTGCACCGGCTCAGCCTGTTGTTGAACCGCTCCTTGCTTCTGTCAAGGCTCCCTGTGTAGGGTTTCATGAGCCACGGCATTAAAGGGTAAGCAGGGTCTCCAAGGATCACAATGGGCATTTTGACTTCACCTATGGTGATCTTCTGGTCTGGGGAAAAAAATCCCAGCTTGCAACTTCCTAAACAGGCCAGTGTTCTGAAAGATGCGTGCGTCATGCACCTTTCTAGGCCAGCCTGTGTTAATGTCAATGAAATGGCCATGGTGATCCACAAGCACCTGGAGAACCATAGAGAAATACCCCTTCTGATTAATGTACTTGGAGGCTAGGTGGACTGGTGCCAGAATTAGAATATGAGTCCCATCTATCGCCCCTCTGCAGTTAGGGAAACCCATTTGTGGAAAGCCAGCCACAACGTCATGCACATTACCCATAATCATGGTTCTTCTGAGCAGGATGTGATTAATGGCCCTGCAAACTTGCATCAGCATGATTCCAATGGTAGAATTTCCCACTCCAAACTGGTTAGCGACTGATTGGTAGATGTCTGGAATTGCCAGCTTCCAGATTGCAATAGCCACCCACGTCTCCACCATCAGGGCAGCTCTCAATCTCGTGTCCTTGCGCCGCAGGGTGGGGGCGAGCTCATCACACAGTCCCATGAAAGTGGCTTTTGTCATCCAAAAGTTCTGCAACCACTGCTCGTCATCCCAGACTTGCATGATGATGTGATCCCACCACTCAGTGCTTGTTTCCCGGGCCCAAAAGTGGCATTCCACAGTGGTGAGCATGTCCGTGAATGCCACAAGTAATCTCGTGTCGTATGCGTTACTCGATATCATCGTTGGGAGTCCTAACTGTCAGTTTGGATCTTAAGGAGTAACTCGACTGCCAAACGTGACATGCTGGCGAGACTCGTCAGCATATTCCTTAGAAGTTCGGGCTCCATTCCTGCAGACCAAAAGGGAAGACAGAATGCGCAGCACAAAAAACGTTGAAAGATGGTGCCAAATGTGGACGGAAGCAGAGGGATTGCTGGGATGCAAACCAATGCATCATGGGATGTTCGGACAGGACCCAGAATGCCCTGCACCCGCTGCCTCCTTCCCACAAGCCACAGCGCCAGAATGGGAATAGGTGTTCTGTGGGATAGCTGCCCATAATGCACCGCTCCCAGCGCCGCTGCAAGGGCCGCAAATGTGACCACGCCAGTGCGCTTGCAGCTGTCAGTGTGGACAGACTGCAGCGCTTTCCCTACTGCGCTCTCCGAAGGCTGGTTTAACTCAAAGCGCTCTACATCTGCAAGTATAGCCATGCCCTAAGTTACCCCTTTCGGGACAATGTGGTGGTACAGTAAGGGACACAGGCTTAGCAAAGGAATTTCTTATCCACAGACACTTTACACAAACAACACTAGAGAGCTACAGATCTATGGGAAAACAATAAAATCCTGAATGCAATCCCCCTGGTCTGAATTCATCCCTCCTGTGAATCCTTGGTTTGGTCAGAGTCCTTAGGCCAGGCAGCTCTTCTTGCCTGCTTGACCTGGGCTCCTTTGCTTTTGGCATTGGTCAGACTCCCTTGTTAGCAATGCACCTCTTTTAAAACGTACTCTGTCCCCTGTTTTCCCATGTGCTCCAAGCTGTGGAGAGGTTCAAGATCCACCCCACCACTCATCAGCTGCTGTGTAGATAGTCATTTGAAGTTAACGGCCCTATTGTAGAATACCATTCTTGCAGTAGGGAAGAGCCATTAAATGTTGATGGCTCTTGATTGCTCTGACTGTGCTTCTCAGACAGTCCGTCCAGTAGTCCAGACTCTGCTACAGAATGAGTTCTCTAATCCACAATGAATATTACAGTTAAAACTGGTGTTCACTAAACAAAATGTAATTCATAATTGGACACAGACTTATCCCCAACCTGTCACACATGACCTATACTTTTGGCATATGCATGTCCCTAGTGCACAGGTAGGAATCATGTAGACGGAAGAGTCCACTGGGGCTTCTTGGCCATACTCCCCTCATACTGGATTAGGAAGATATAAAAGGAGAAGTAGCCCCAATCAGTCTTCAGCTCTTTTCACTGGTTGAGGAATTCCTTTACATGAGATGCCAGAAAAGGGTGGCATTTTGGAAGTGGTAGTAAAGTAACCATATCAGCAAGCAGAGGCAAAGGCAGTTCCAGTTACTGTACATATTATCTTATGCTTATATATATCTTGGTTTTTAATTTCTTGGTATTCAGATAACAGCTCACCTAGGCCCTCTTCATGACTTCCATGTTCTTCCCTTTGATAATCATGCTCCTGCAATTCCATGTTGGTCTCTAGCACTTCTTGTTTCTACAATATTTAAGAAAAATGTTAGTTTTTCAGTGTGGTTGCATAGAGCAAAAGAAAAGTCTTAAGTGCAATGATATATTGAGAAATGTTTCCGTTCAAAAATTTTAATGATAGATATCACTGTGCTATGTATAGGCATCAAATATACCTTGAATGCATTAGGAATTAATACTTATGGGCTCTTCTGGTTTTCAAATTTAAAAAACTGTATCATTAATTGTGACAGATTAATAGAATGCACCTTTTGTTTACCTCAAAAAGTGCTTATCCAATTCTAACTCTGCATAGAAACTAGACCAGTAGAAGATTAACTCCAATGTCAGGACCCAGAATGCCCTCCAATGTCAACATGTGGGACAATGGGCTGCAAAAAACCTAGGTAGATTGAAATCAGAATCTGAATTCCCCTAATTCCAATGAACATTAAAATGTGAGTGTAGACTCAGAGTCTCAAAATGGGAGCAAGCAGCCCATAGAGCTTGCATAACTCCCAGAGTAGAATCCATTTACAGTAATCAAAGTAAGGAAATACTTGGAAACACCGTTTTAAAAAGTAGGCAGCCATCTCGGATGTGCACTTTGTTAAAACCTCTGAGGAAGAAGCCAGCCTGAAGGGTCTGGCCTTCTATTGGAAGTGGTCAGTTCCAAGAATAAACTTAAGATGTTTTCTCTGAGCTAGCTCATAGAGATGTAAAAGTAGGCATTCAGAAGGTCGAGAGCTCCAAAGCAATCCTAACTGCTTAGCAAGGGGACTATAGAGCGGAGAATCCCGCTATGGAACTTCCCCCTACTAAGAGATTTAATGAGGTTCTGAAGATCCAGAAAGGGTCTAAAATGACCCTTCATTCTGGGGATAAAAAAACATTGGGAATAAAATATCTGCTCTTGTACTAATTAGAAATTCTTTCTATTGTTTCCAAACAAAAAAGGGTAATGACTTTGCCTTTCAATAGTGTCTTGTAAGAGGGAAACCCCAAAAGAGGTAGAGTTTTAAGTCTGAACAGGTTCTTTCCTCAGATCTTCTGTATCCTCTCTCACGGGAGTATTGGGTAATTGCCACATTGGTGACACAATGTCATCAGAGCTACCATCTGTCTAGGATAATGGGCCAACAAATCCCCAGATTAAAACACAACAGCTATCAGATAAATCTGAATGTAGAGTGACTAGACATAGATTCCTTGATAGACCTGTTCCCCAAAGTTACAAATGACTAGGGAGATTCTCCAAATGTCTTTATCCCCGCAGAATGCATAGCTCAACATCCTGTTCATATCAATACCTTCCTGAAGTGTTGCCTCAGAACTTTGAACGAATCCAGCAGTTCTCAAACTGTGGGTTGGGACCCCAAAGTGGGTTGTGACCCTGTTTTAATGGGGTTACCAGGGATAATGTTAGATTTGCTGAGGCCTGGGGCCAAAGCCAAAGCCTGAGCCAGGCCCCAAGTGGTGGGGCTTGGGCTTTGGCTTCGGCCCCTGGCAACAGGGCTCGGGCTACAGGCCCCCTTTTCAGGGCAGAAGCCCTTGCGCTTCAGCTTTGGCTCCTCCCTACACCTCCCCAGGGTGGCAGGGCTTGGGCGAGCTCAGGCTTCAGTCCCCCCTCCTGGATCATGTAGTAATTTTTGTGGTCAGAAGGAGGTTACAGTGCAATCAAGTCTGAGAACCCCTGAACTATTATAATCTGACCCATCAGGAGCCATAGACAAAATCAACAGAATGCAGATCTGTTGCACCAAGTCCTTTGGAGAACATACTGTCAACTCTCAGCCAATCAGCAACAGATTTAGGGGCCTTGCTGATTTCTCCTCCAATAGGAAGCAAACCTACAACATGGAACCTGGGTATATTCTTAGTGTGACTTATTTACACTATATACATGAATCCTTGAACAGAAGTGGTCACAAAGAACATACAAGCAAACCCTGTTTCAGGAATCATCAATGCCTGATTACCATGAGCAACACTGCCACAAGAATTGACCTTAGTTAGAGAGATTAGGGCAGCAAGCAAACTCTCATGCTGTTTGCATCAGCTTCCTCCCGAACAAACATGCATCACAAAACTAACACAAATACAGCATTTCTTCAAAGACTGAACACGACCTGCGTGCTAAGAAAAAGAACATTTAAGACTATACAGGATACAGTAGTGTGATTCCTGCATAACAATGCATTTAATACATGAAACAGTGACACGCTTCCAACAATCTGTTACTGATCTCAAATATAAAGCTAAAAGTAAGTGCAATCATTTCATACCTGAAGAGATTTTCTTTTCTCATCTGTGACATTATTAGCAATCTCATCAAAGCCCTGTTGAGAGACCACTGAGGAGAGTGAAGTTATTGTAAAAACTTTTCCATTAATTGAAGGTCGACTAGCGAGATTAGCTTCTGGGGAAAAATAAGAATAAATTTCAAATTTCTAAATATTATATATAGAAAATGTGATATTTGGGAGGGATAAAAAAAAGTTTACTGCGATGAGTTTGGGATGAGTGTGTTACTCACAAGGGAGAAGTCATTATTATTTATTTGTATTGTGGTAGCTCAGAGGAGCTTCCAGCCATGGTCCCTATGGTCCCTCTGTACTAACACAGAACAATGAGTGAGTTTTACAGAATATTCATAAATCACATGGAAATAAAATATCTGTACTAAACCATGCCACTTCATAGTTTATGCCATTTATTTTTTCATTTGTGAGACTTTCTCTCACTTTGCTTTAGGAAATATATTAGTTTCTATGGAAACAAAGACATCAGAATTTAGCAACTTCCAAATACAATATAACATTAATTTTATAGTTGTTCAAAAGTTATATCACGGTTATTGAAATACAAGAGTTTGTGATGGTTAAGAAAAGTGACACCTTAACACGTATCATGCTTTTGAATATTTATACTGTGATATTTAAGGCAGATTTGGTAATATTAAGTGTGAACAAGTGGGTATCAAAATTGGGCTTCTAATGGAAACTTTGTTTCAACTGTACCTATGGTAGAGACTAGCAGCCTTCCATAACGGAGAACCACTTACCAGAGGATGAAATGGGGAGTTTGCTAGTGCTGCTACTGACTGCTTCTTCACTGTGCTCCATGGAGGCAGAGATGGAAAGATCACCAATGGTGCTGCTGGTTGCTTGTAGGGAATACTCACCAGAGGCATATAAGGAAAGTTTGTCATTGATGCTGCTGCTTCTTCTGGGCAAGGGGGACTGGCCTGAGGTGGAGAAGAAAAGGTTATTGATTTGCTTACCTGGCCTGGAGCATCTACTAAAGGCAGAGAATGGACATTTTCTATTTCATTATTTCACTGTTTTATCAATATTTTCACCCAGAAATTGGTTTTTCTATTAGGCAAGAAGGAAAGGTTAAGGACTTTTCTATGGTTTTCTATATATTATGGGATTGGTGGTTACATTAACCCATTCATATATATAAAATCAAGGTAAACAGACTGTACACACAAAAACAAGGATATAAAGTAAGGGGTGCTTCATTTTGCAACTTTAACATTGTAGCAGGGAGAACACCCACTCCAGCCCTGAAGGGGTTGGAAAAGCCCTATAGAGGGCTGGGGCTGGGGAAGGGAGCAAAACCCCGGCTGATTGGGGGAAGTGGCTGCAGCTGGGGCCATGCCCCAAACAGAGCAACTTGGCCTTATAAGAAGGCCAGGGCAGCCAGAAGCTGAGGAGTCTCACTCTGACTGGACAGACCGACCGACCGACCGACCTGGCTGCTGGGGAACTCACTGGCGACCTAGAGTGAGGCAGGGCTGGGGAAAGGCCTTGGGGCAGGGAAGCCTTAGGCCAGTAACTCCCTAGGCTGCAGGGCCTGGTCCTGGTCCTAGGCCTTCATAGGTATTGGGGTTGCAGAGGGGCAGCCTGAGGGTGGGTAAAGGCAGCCAGTCCAAATCCCTTGTTGCCTGTGATGATTGGCTGATAGACTGCAGTCCGCCCCAGGGTGTGGGGGTTAGATGGTGACTGGCAATAGTCATGTCTGAGGCAATGTGGGGACAGGGAGTGGGAGTTCCTCTGGGTGGGGAGACCCAGAGAGAGAGTGGGGTACTGCCAGGGGGGCAACACACAAGCCAAGGGCACCAGGGTCCAGAAGGGACACAGGGACCAATGACAGATGGGACACCTGGCCTGCAGAGGGCGCTCAAATGACTGGTGAGCTAATTCCCAAGATGACCAGCAGGAGGCGCCACAGGGGTGAGTCTGCGCCTGATTACAAGTGGTGGAGAATGCGGACAGGAGCAGTCTGCCCCTGACACAAGGGGCTAGAGCACAGACAGCAGGATTATTGCCCAGAGACTTTGGAAGGGGACAATGGAACTCTGGTATACTGGGGTGTATTTTGCAGAGGCCCGAGGGGTTAACCCTGATTGGGGACAGGCGTCAGCACCCTGGACGAAGGGGGCTGATCACCCACAGAGATTATGGGAGGTGCAGTGGGCCCTTCACAAGCAGTTGGGCCAGCTGGTGGATGAGCAGCGGACCCTGGCAAAGATCCTCCGGCAGAAGTGGCGAAGGAGAAAGACTTCTTATACATGCAGAAGGCAGGGACATGTAAAGAGGGATTGTCTCTATTTGGCCGGGGGCAGGGCACCGCCCCACAAACAGGGACAGGGACAAGTCCCACAGCTAATCCGCTGGGAGAGGGAACCCAGGCGGCTGAGGACATGTTGGGCCTGTGGGTGACGAGGGCACCTGCAGTGGGCATGCCCAGGCCCAAGGCAGTGGGTCCCAGTCACCCCCGGTGAGGGGGCGGGACCCCAGAAGGTCCAAGGTAGCCAAGAGGCAGGGAGCCTGCTGGGGCTGCAGTGAACTGGGCCACGTAAGGAGGCATTGCCCCCTTAGGGGAGCTGAGGCACGACCGATGGAGGTGCCTGGAGACCCGGATGGGTTGAAGCGTGAGAAGCTGGTGAAGGCGACCTCCAGGATGGAGGGGACCCCGTGGGAGGTCGGGACCCAGACCGTCGCTAGGCAGGTCTTCAGCCGGGGAGTAGGGACAGAGGGGGCCCAGCAAGAGGCCGGGACCCAGGCTGGTGTGGAGAAGGTCGCCGTGGGGACCCAGACTCAGAAGGAAGAGGGCCTGGGGTACTCGGGTCTATGGGCGTGGCTGGAGGCTGCGGAAGAGGCCCGCCAGACAGCGGAGGCGGAGCTCCGAAAGGCCCGCCAGGAAAGGGAAGGTCTGGCCTGGAAACTAAAGGAGGCCGAGGAGAAGCAAGCGCGGCTAGCCAGACATGTCCGGGCTGCACAAGCTAGGGGACCACCCCCTTCTCCCGGGTGTGGGATCGTGACTGGGTGTGTGTGTAGCAGGATGAACACCCACGCCAGCCCTGAAGGAGTTGGAAAAGCCCTGTGGAGGGCTGGGGAGAGGAGCAAAACCCTGGCTGACTGGGGAAGTGGCTGCAGCTGGGGCCATGCCCCAAACAGAGCAACTCGATCTTATAAGAAGGCCAGGGCAGCCAGAAGCTGAAGAGTCCCACTCTGACTGGAGAGAGAGACAGGCCTGGCTGCTGGGGAACTCACCGGGGACCTAGAGTGAGGCAGGGCTGGGGAAAGGCCTTGGGGCAGGGAAGCCTTAGGCCCTGCAGCCTGGGGAGTTGCTGGCCTGGTCCTAGGCCCACATAGGTATTGGGGTTGCAGAGGGGCAGCCTGAGGGTGGGTAAAGGCAGCCAGTCCAAATCCCTTGTTGCCTGTGATGATTGGCTGATAGACTGCAGTCCACCCCAGGGCATGGGGGCTAGATGGTGACTGGCAGTAGCCATGACTGAGGTGACATGGGGGTTCCCCTGGATGGGGAGACCCAGAGAGAGTGGGGTACTGCCAGGGGGGCAACACCCAAGCCAAGGGCACTAGGGTCCGGGAGGGACACGGGGGGCCAACGACAGGCGGCACACCTGGCCTGCAGAGGGCGCTCTGATGACTGGTGAGCTAATTCCTGAGACAACCAGCAGGAGGCGCCGCAGGGGTGAGTCTGCGCCTGATTACAAACATTATTTTATTTTAATTTTTAGTATGGAATTTCCTCAGTATTTAAAAACAGAAATTTAACAAAACAAAGAAATTACCAGTACATTAATTTGGATTTATTTGTTAGATAGCAATAAAAACCTCCATGCTGCACAGTATATGCACCCAGTGACATTTATTCTACTGTAGAACACCAGCGGAAAGCTTATGCACCACTGAGTTTCCACTTACATTCTCAGGACTTAGGTAGTGCATAGACCTGGCACTGGCCATCCACAAAGGAGTGAATTGCACTCGGATTGCATTGTCATGGACATGAATAAGGGCCCTGCCTCTTTCCACATGTACCCTATCATAGTCCACAATCACTTTATCAGAAGGGTGACTGGTCCTTTTAAGGGGACGTTTACACTTCCAGACATGCCCATGTTAGTTCTCATGGAGCTAACATGCTAACAGAGTGTAGTGGGGGTATCTAGCAGTTGAGAAAGGGGATCAGGTGAGAGTTGCCTAGAGAGAGCTGCATGAGACCAGACAGAGCAGTAGTTGTGAGCTGGCAGAGAGCGTTACTGCAGAGAGAATGGATGAGAGCTGTTCGGGGGAGTGCTGCAGACGTGAGCTGTTGGGGAGAACTGGTCAGGGCTGGGCAGCCCTGCTGTGCAGGAGGCTTGTATAGAGGACCCTAAGTGAAGGGGGAGAACCAGTTCAGTCAGGGCAGGCCAAGCCCAGGAAAAAGCCCAGGTCAATTCTGGAGGGAAGTTCCCATGAGAGGGAGCTCAGCAGGGGTAAGACTTGCAGGTAAAGGGGGCCTGGTCAGCTGAACACTGCAGAGAGATCTCTCGTCTCTCAATAGCTCTCACCAGTTCTCTCTTCACCAGCAGCTCTTAACTACTGCTCTCTCTAGTCACAGGTGAACGAGGCCTCTGCCCTCTTAAAGGAGCCAGGCACCTTGCGACACACACACATCACAAATGAGATCACATTCCACCTTTTTCAGCATACATGTACAGAGCTAATCGAGTGTTGAGACATCGTATTTTGAATAGAATTATCATGCACCTACATATGGAAGCAGGCATTTACGGTGTTCTTCCTTTTTTTTTTTTTTTTTCAAAACTGATTGTGGATGTGGGTATGCAGGAGTAGCCCTGTTTACAAACAGGATAACCGAAGCTAACAGCCTACATCATTCATGGCACACCAAGCCACAGACTATATGTATTTTACTAGATATTCCATTCATGTATAAGAAACTAATCCTACCAAACATGAGTACAAAGTGCTAATAAAACAGCCCACCAAGGCAGTGTCAGACCCTCGATAAGAACCCATTTCTGATACTTGTCTCAACCCCTGCTCACCTGCACTTCCCAGTCAAGGTACTGAACTTCTCCATGTTGAATTACCCAGTTTTTAAAATGTGGCTAATAATAATGTTTTGTATTTGCATACTGGTATTCCTTTTTCACTTGCATATCTCAAAGCACTGTGTAATGTTAGGTTTCAGAGTAGCAGCCATGTTAGTCTGTATCCGCAAAAAGAACAGGAGTACTTGTGGCACCTTAGAGACTAACAGATTTATTAGAGCATAAGCTTTCGTGGACTACAGCCCACTTCTTCGGATGCATCTGAAGAAATGGGCTGTAGTCCATGAAAGCTTATGCTCTGATAAATCTGTTAGTCTCTAAGGTGCCACAAGTACTCCTGTTCTTTTTGTGTAATTTTAGGTATGAACAAAAAGCTCAATTTTACAGACAGCAGTGCCAGGCATGTAGATATGATACCTGTTTTCCAGCTTGAGATACCACATTTCAGAAAAGATTGAATGTTTTTAAATAGTAAAAAATGGCAATTACTACCATTTATTACCTTCCATTCATGTTGTCCTAGTAAACAGGGGAACCCTTTGAAAGTTTAAAATGAAAAAGTACCCTCTAACACAAGCAAATGCTGGAAGCATTACACTACAAAAGCAGAAGTTTGGGGAAATTATAAAACTGGAGATGTAATAGAAAGATTTGTGCAGCCTTCACTATAGCTTTAACAGCTCCAAGTATAATAGCACAGGAATATTAAACATTATGCTGTAGCTGAGATAGCTTAATGCTTACCCAGTTCATGTTCCCTACTTGGCTTTTTGTCCAAAAGTTTCTCATTGATACCAGAGTATAAATCTTTCTGCAAAATAAAATATGTAAAAGAAACAATGATGATGACTATCAATGATGATGTTAATATGAATTTCATAACTTTTTTCCCCTTCCTTACATCAGTCATGTAGAAACAGGATTCACGGGCCCTTAGAGCATAATGTCGAATTCCCTTTTACAAAGAATGTAAAGCACAAAGAGTGGAATTTTCAAAAGCACCTAAGTCCCTTAGGAGCACTCACCAATTGAAAATCAATAGTGCTTGTGCTCCAAAATTACTTAGGGAAACCTCATTTTCAAAGCACCTATCAAAACATCTTGAAAGCTAAAGTATGACAGTTTTAATCTGTCAAATACTGGCAGCTCAAGTCCCAAAAATGGAAATCCTCTGAATGTTATCGACAAACCTGATCTCATTCTTTGAGGAGATTACAGGTTTCTTTGTTAAAGGTAACTGCATAGATATACTATACTTAAACTTGAATTTTTCTAAGGTGTGTAACTTAGTTCCACATAACATTCTGATTAAAAAATTAGCACTGTACAATATCATCAAGCACACATTAAATGGACTAAACTGGCTAACTGACAAATCTCAAAAAGTAGTTGTCAATGGGGAAACATCACGGAATGGGGTATTTCTAGTAGGGTTTCACAGCAATGGGAACTGGGCCCTATGCTGTTCAACATCATCCACCATCTGGAAGAAAATATAAAATCAGTGCTGATAAAAATTTGTGGATGACCCAAAAATTGGTGAAGTTGTAAATAACGAGGAGAGGACAGTCACATTGAGTGATCTGGATCACTTAGTAACTTGAACCCATTTAAACAAAATGTGTTTTAATGCAGCCAAATGCGAACATACATGTAGGAACAAGGAATGCAGTCTATACCTACAGAATAGGGGTACTCCATACTACCCTGAAAATCAGTGACTCTGAAAAGGATTTTCAACAACTGCAAACAAAGAGTAACTAATAATGGAATGATGTCAGATTCAAAGGAGGTCTCAAGTGGGATTCCACAGGGATCTGTTCTGGGTCCAGTGTTGTTTACCATCTTTATTAATTACCTGGATACAGGAAGAGAGAGCATACTGATCAAATTTTTGGATGACACAAAGCTAGGGGGTGGCCAACCCGATGGAGGACAGAGCTAAAATTCAAAGGGATCTTGATAAATTGGAGCACTGGACTATAGACAACAAAATGAAATTTAACAAAGACAAATGTAAGGTGCTACACTTAGGCCTGGTCTACACTACGGGTTTAGGTCGACTTTAGCAGCGTTAAACCGAATTAAGCCTGGACACGTCCACACAACGAGGCCCTTTCTTTCGACTTAAAGGACCCTTTAAACCGGTTTCTTTACACCACCTCCGACGAGGGGATTAGCGATAAAACCGGCCTTTGCGGGTCGGAATTGGGGTAGTGTGGACGGAATTCGATGTTATTGGCCTCCGGGAGCTATCCCACAGTGCTTCATTGTGACCGCTCTGGACAGCGCTCTCAACTCAGATGCACTGACCAGGTAGACAGGAAAAGACCCGCGAAGGTTTGAATTTCATTTCCTGTTTGCCCAGCGTGGAGAGCACAGGTGACCACGCAGAGCTCATCAGCACAGGTAACCGTCATGGAGTCCTCCCAGGATCGCAAAAGAGCTCCAGCATGGACCGAACGGGAGGTACGAGATCTGCTCGCCATATGGGGAGATGAAGCAGTGATAGCTGAACTCCGTAGCAGTAAAAGAAATGGAAAAGTATTAGAAAAGATCTCCAAGGCCATGAAGGACCGAGGCCATAACAGGGACACACAGCAGTGCCGCGTGAAAATTAAGGAGCTAAGGCAAGCCTACCACAAAGCCAGAGAAGCAAACGGAAGGTCCGGGGCAGAGCCGCAAACTTGCCGCTACTACGCGGAGCTGCATGCGATCCTAGGGGGTGCAGCCACCACTACCCCAACCGTGTGCTATGACTCTCTCACTGGAGAAACACACAGGGAAGACGGTTCGGGGAACGAGGAAGATGACGATGGAGGTACTGTAGGTAGCTCACAGCAGCAAGGAAGCGGAGAAACCGGTTTCCCCAACAGCCAGGATATGTTTGTGACACTGGACCTGGAACCAGTAACCCCCGAACTCACCCAAGACCCTCAGGGCACACAGGAGACCTCTGGTGAGTGTAACTTTGTAAATATTTGTAAACATTACAAAAAAAAGCAAGCAAGTCTGTTAACGTGTATGGGGATGGAGCGGAAATCCTCCAGGGACATCTCCAGAAAGCTCTCCTGGTTGAAATGGGGTGATTTTATTAAGGGGGACATTCAGAGGCGCCCGTTCCTGCTATTCGGACCAGAAATGTTCCCCGCTGTTAACCACGCGGTGGGGGGGAGGGGTGAAGTGATCATCCCAGAGAATCGTGTGTGTGTGTGTGTGGGGGGGTGGTTTACTTGTGTTTGTGCCGCATGTTAACCGGGAAACCGCAGCCCCCTCCTTTTACATTGAAACCCCATTTTAAATGGACAACCCAATTCATCCTTGAGATGGGAAATGCGCTGCTGTTTGCAACCTTTCCCGCATGTTAAGAAGGTTAAATAAGCCAAAACACTGTGGCCTACGATGGCTGCCTGCAAGCCGAAATATGCGACCTTGTAATGAAAGAGTGTACCCATTGTTCCCTAAAATGTGTCTTTTTTAACCACCTCTCCCTTCTCCTCCACCAGCTGCAAATGTTTCTCCTTCGCAGAGGCTCGTGAACATTAGAAAGAGAAAACGTAAGATGAGGGACGAGATGTTCACGGAGCTGCAGATGTCCTCCCACGCTGATAGAGCACAGCAGAATGCGTGGAGGCAGTCAATGTCGGAGATGAGAAAAGTCCAACATGAACGAGAGGAGAGGTGGCGGGCTGAAGACGATAGGTGGCGTCAGCTTGCAGACAGACGGCAAGAGGCAATGCTCCGTCTGCTGGAGCATCAAAGTGATATGCTCGAGCGTATGGTTGAGTTGCAGGAAAGGCAGCAGGAGCAGAGACCGCCGCTACAGCCCCTGTGTAACCAACAGCCCTCCTCCCCAAGTTCCATAGCCTCGTCACCCAGACGCCCAAGAACACGGTGGGGGGGCCTCCGTCCACCCAGTCACTCCACCCCAGATGATCGCCCAAGCATCAGAAGGCTGGGCTTCAATAAGAGTTAAAGTTTTAAAATGCAGTGTGTCCTTTTCCATCCCTCCTCCCCCACCCATCCCTGCTACCTTGGCAATTATCCCCCTACCTCTGTAAGGAACTAATAAAGAATGCATGAATGTGAAAAAACAATGACTTTATTGCCTCTGCAAGCGGGAGGGGAGGGGAGGGTGGGGTGGGGTGGTTGGTTTACAGGGAAGTAGAGTGAACCGGGTCGGGGGGGGGGGGGGGGGGTTGGAGGGTTCATCAAGGAGAAACAAACAGAAGTTTCACACAGTAGCCTGGCCAGTCACAAAACTCGTTTTCAAAGCTTCTCTGATGCGCACCGCGCCCTGCTGTGCTCCTCTAACCGCCCTGGTGTCTGGCTGCGCGTAATCAGCGGCCAGGCGAGTTGCCTCAACCTCCCACCCCGCCATAAAGGTCTCCCCCTTACTCTCACAGATATTGTGGAGCGCACAGCAAGCAGCAATAACAATGGGGATATTCTTTTCGCTGAGGTCTGAGCGAGTCAGTAAGCTGCGCCAGCGCGCTTTTAAACGTCCAAATGCACATTCCACCACCATTCGGCACTTGCTCAGCCTGTAGTTGAACAGGTCCTGACTCCTGTCCAGGCTGCCTGTGTATGGCTTCATGAGCCATGGCATTAAGGGGTAGGCTGGGTCCCCAAGGATCACGATAGGCATTTCAACATCCCCAATGGTCACTTTCTGGTCCGGGAAGAAAGTCCCTTCCTCCAGCTTTCGAAACAGAGCAGAGTTCCTGAAGACGCGAGCATCATGTACCTTTCCCGGCCATCCCACGTTGATGTTGGTGAAACGTCCCTTGTGATCCACCAGGGCTTGCAGCAGCATTGAAAAGTACCCCTTGCGGTTTATGTAGTCGGTGGCTTGGTGCTCCGGTGACAAGATAGGGATATGGGTTCCGTCTATGGCCCCGCCACAGTTTGGGAATCCCATTTCAGCAAAACCATCCACTATTGACTGCACGTTGCCCAGAGTCACTACCCTTGCTATCACCAGGTCTTTCATTGCCCTGGCAAATTGGATCACAGCAGCCCCCACAGTAGATTTGCCCACTCCAAATTGATTCCCGACTGACCGGTAGCTGTCTGGCGTTGCAAGCTTCCACAGGGCTATTGCCACTCGCTTCTCAACTGTGAGGGCTGCTCTCATCTTGGTATCCTGGCGTTTCAGGGCAGGGGAAAGCAAGTCACAAAGTTCCATGAAAGTGCCCTTACGCATGCGAAAGTTTCGCAGCCACTGGGAATCGTCCCATACCTGCAGCACGATGCGGTCCCACCAGTCTGTGCTTGTTTCCCGGGCCCAGAATCGGCGTTCCACGGTATCAACCTGCCCCAGTAACACCATGATTTCCACATTGCTGGGGCCTGTGCCTTGTGAGAGGTCTATGGCCATGTCAATTTCCTCATCACTCTCGTCGCCGCGCTGCAATCGCCTCCTCGCCTGGTCCGGGTTTCGCCTTGGCATGTTCTGGCTCTGCATGTACTCCAGGACAATGCGCGTGGTGTTCATAGTGCTCATAATTGCCGCGGTGATCTGAGCGGGCTCCATGATCCCAGTGCTAGCTATGGCGCCTGGTCAGAAAAAAGGCGCGAAAGTAGTATCTGATGGAGGAGAAGGAGGGCGGGAGGGAGGGAGGGCCGAGTGACGACATGGCGTACAGGTACAGGAACAGGGAGAAACACAAACAACTGTCACACAGAATGGTCCCCCCAAAGATTAAACTGGAAACCCTGGGCTTAGCAGGCCGTTGATTTCACGGAGGAAGGGGAAGCAAATGAACACAGAACAAATCTATTTTTTACATCTTAAGGTGGCAGCCGACGCTGCAGCATGAGTGACAGCCATACCAGTATGACGATGACGGGTACCAATCATAATATGCCATCATCTGCCAAAAGGCAAGGGGCTGCTGCTGTGTAGCAATGCAGCCCCACGTCTGCCAGCCCCACGTCCGCCAGCACCCAGCATCGCCCTCGGCCTCTTCTGGGTGCTTAGCAGACAATATTGGGCAATTGGCAGAAAATAGTATATTATGACTGGTAACCGTCATCATCGAAACAGTAGCATGTCTGCCCAGGTGGCCATGATTGACAGCCATACCAGTACAACGACGACGGGTACCAGTCATAATATACCATCGCCTGCAAGGGGCTGGTGCAATGCAGCACTACGGCTGCCAGCCCCACGGCTATCACTCATGCTACACCGTCTACCGCCAAAAGGCAGTTAGCAGCTGCTGCTGTGTAGCAATGCAGTCCCACGTCTGCCGGCACCCAGAGGACATATGGTGACGGTGAGCTCAGCTGAGCTGAGCGGGCTCCATGCTTGCCGTGGTATGTTGTCTGCACAGGTAACCCAGGTAAAAAGGCGCGAATCTATTGTCTGCCGTTGCTGTGACGAGGGGGGAGGGGCCTGACGACATGTACCCAGAACCGCCCGCGACACTGTTTTGCATCATCCGGGCATTGGGATCTCAACCCAGAATTCAAAGAAAAGGCGCGAACCGCTTCTCGGCTCGAGCTGTGGCGCAAACGTAGTATCTGACGGCCTAGGGGAAGGAGGGAGGGGGGCCGAGTGACGACATGGCGTACAGGCACAGGGAATTAAAATAAAGAACGGTGGCTGTGCATCAGGGAGAGACACAAACAACTGTCACAGACTGGTCCCCCCCAAAGATTAAACTGAAAACCCTGTTGACGGAGGGAGGGGGAAGCAAATGAATACAGAGAAAATCTATTTTTTACATCTTAAGACGACGGTGCAGCGTGACTGATAGCCCTCGGCATCTTTCTGGGTGCTTGGCAGCAAATACTGGGCGGTGTATGACGATGGTCTTCAGGCCTATTGTACGAGCTGCTGCTCAGGGAAGACTCTGCTAACGTGCGATGACCCGACTTGTAATAGGCCGGCTAACAGTCATAATACACCATTTACTGCCAAAAGGCAAGCCCCACGGCTGCCAGCACCCAGATCGCCGATGAAGGCTACCAGTCTACTGCACCGTCTACCGCCAAAAGGCAGTTAGCAGCTGCTGCTGTGTAGCAATGCAGTCCCACGTCTGCCGGCACCCAGAGGACATATGGTGATGGTGAGCTCAGCTGTGCTGAGCGGGCTCCATGTTGTCTGCACAGGTAACCCAGGTAACCCAGATAAAAAGGCGCGAATCTATTGTCTGCCGTTGCTGTGACGGGGGAGGGAGGGGCCTGACGACATGTACCCAGAACCGCCCGCGACACTGTTTTGCATCATCCGGGCATTGGGATCTCAACCCAGAATTCCAAGGGGCGGCAGAGACTGCGGGAACTGTGGGATAGCTGTGGGATAGCTACCCATAGTGCAATGCTCCGGAAGTCGACGCTAGCCTCGTACTGTGGACGCGGTCTGCCGACTAGAGCACCTAGAGCATTTTATTGTGTGGACATACACAATCGGCTGTATACAACCGATTTCAATAAAACCGGCTTCTATAAATTCGAACTAATTTCGTAGTGTAGACATACCCTTAGGGAAGAAAAACCAAATGCACAAATACAGAATGGGGGATAACTGGCTTGGCAGCAGCTCTACTCAGAAGGATCTGGGAGTTGTGGTAGATCACAACCTCAACAATGCAATGCTGTTGTAAAAAAAGCAAATGCAATTTTAGGTTGCATTAACAGAGATGCATAGCATACAAGTAATGGGAGGTGATAATACCCTTCTACTCGGCGCTGGTTAGGCCCAAGCTGGAGTACGATGTCCAATTTTGGTCACCAATGTCTAGAAAGAAAGTAGAGAAACTGGAAAGGATCCAGAGATGAGTAACAAAGATGATTAAAGGGCTGGAAGGCAGGCCATATGAGCAAAGGCTGAAGGAACTGGGTATGTTTAGTTTGGAAAAGAGGAGATTAAGGTGGAACATGAAAGCTGTCTTCAAATACTTGACCGGCTGTCAGAAAACAGACAGCGAAAAGTTGTTCTCTCTTGTCACAGAGGGCAGGACAAGAGGCAACTGGTTCAAACTACAGCAAAACAGATTTAGATTAAATCTAGGAAAAACTTCCGAACAGTAGGACAATGTAACAGACTGCCTAAGGAGGTTGTGGAGGCTCCTTTGCTGGAGGTTTTCAAAAAGAGACTGGAGAGCCATCTGTCTTGGATGGTTTAGACACAACAAGTCCTGCATCTTGGACGGGGTTAGACTAGATGACCCTTGGGTGGTCCCTTCTAACTCCATAGTTCTATGATTTAGAGGTCATAGCGGACAAGCAATTCAATATGAAATCCCAGCGCAATGCTGTGGCAAAAAGGGTTAATGCGATCCTTGGATATATAAACTGGGGCGTAGTGAGTAGGAGTAAAGAGGTAATTTTTTCCTCCGTATATGGCATTGATAAGATTGATACTGGATTACTGCATCCAGTTCTGCTGTCCATGTTTTAAAAAGAATCTTGAAAAATATGAAAGGGTGAAGCAAAAAGCCACAAAAAATATTTGACTGGAGAAAATGCCTTCCAATGAGAGATTTAAAGAGTTCAATATGTTTCACTTATCAAAAAAGATTGAAATGTGACTTGATTAAGGCATAAGTATCTTCAGGGAAAAAACATGTAATATAGGGCTCTTTAATCTATCAGAGAAAGGTGTCACAAGAACTAATGGCTGGAAGCTGAAGCCAGACAAATTCAAATTAGAAATTAGGCACAAATTTTAAACAGTGAGAATAATTAATCATTGGAACAACCACCAAGGATGTGTTGGAATCTCAATCTGTTGATGTCTGAAACTCAGGACTGGATGTCTTTTTGGAAGATATGCTTTAGTCACGTTCAAGTTATGCTATAATCAAAAAGAAGCTATTGAGTCCAAAACAGAGGTAACTTGTGAAGTTTAATATCCTGTGATACACAGGAGGTCCGTCTAGATGATTGTATCCCTACTGGCCTTTCATTCTGAATCTATGAAAAAATAACATATCTTTTAGATATGAAACATGTCTACATACTTCAACATGATGTGAGCTTTAATTTTATGTTTGAGACCTGTCTGGGAGGTGGCTTCCTACCTTTAAGGAGCCTCTGGTCTTGCTCATGACCGCATCAGAGGAAGGTTGAGATGTTACTGAAGCGAGTGATGATTTTGAAATTTCCTTTTTGTTAAGAAGTGAAGGGTGCCGAGAGAGACTCGTTGCACCATCTCCTGGGGGGGAAAAACAAACCCATCAATAAATAACTGCAAAGGTCTTGTTCTATAGAGGAGGTGAGATTATGGGGAATGCTAAAAAGAGGTTTTTTTTGTCAGAAACATACTCCTGACAAATAGAGGAGCCAGGTGCAAGTTATGTAGACCTTCATAACTGAGTAGCAATAAAAAGTTTGCTTCCACCACACCACTTCTCAGTTTATGCCATTTACAATACTTCATGTGTCATTTTGTCCTTTACTTCATTTGTCTCTTTGAAATAAAATGTTTATCTTACCCATGTTCTCCCAGCTGACTGTATGTATGTCCTACACCTTTGGCATAAACATGTCCCTAGTGCACGGGGTAGGAATCTTCTAGAAAACAGCATTTACTGGACTACCTGCTTTTACTCCCTTCGTACAGGGTTGGGAACTCGTAAGAGGAGCAGTAGCTCCAGTCACTCTTCAATTCTTTCCACTAATTCAGGAATTCCTTTGCAAGAAACTCCAGAGAAAGGTGACATTTTAGAAGTGATAGTAAAGTAACCATATTTGCAGATCTAGGAGTCAAGGCAGAGGCAAAAAGCAGTTCTAAATACTGTCCATATTATATTATGTTAATATATACCTTGATTTTTAATCTTTGGGTCTTCAGATAACAGCTTATTCAGGCACTTTACATGATTTTCAAATTCTACCCTTTGATAAGCATGCTCCTGCAATTTTCTCAAGTGGTATGCCATTTTTTTCTCTAGCACTGTTCGTTTCTACAATATTTTAAGAAAAACGTTAGAGGTATTTAACACAAGATTGTCGTTGCATAGAGCAAAAAAATGTTCTTTAGTGCAATGATATTTTGATAAAAGTTTCTGTTCACACTTTTATAATATTTTATCAATCTATTAGTTATCACTGTGATATGTATAGACGCCAAATGGTCCTTGAACGTATTAACAAATTTTAATACACCTCTACCCCGATTATAATGCTGTCCTCGGGAGCCAAAAAATCTTACTGCGTTATAGGTGAAACAGCGTTGTATCGAACTTGCTTTGATACTCCGGAGTGCGCAGCTCCGCCGATCCCCCCCCCCCCCCCGGAGCACTGCTTTACCGCATTATATCCGAATTCATGTTATATCGGGTCGCGTTATATCAGGGTAGAAGTATACCTACAGCCCCATCTAGTTTTTAAATTAAAAATCTGTTATCTGTCACATTCATTAATGACATAACAAAAAATTGTATATACTTTTTTATTTTTTTTTTAGCTCCCCACAGTGCCCATCCAATGCTAACTCCGCTTAGAGACTTGGACAATAGAAGGCTAACTCCAATATCAGCATGTGGGACATACAGTCTATAAAAAACCTAGATAGGTTGAAATCAGAGTCTGAATTCTCAGTGGAACAGAAACTGGAATGTTTGTTAGTCACTGTGTCAAAAATCTCATATTAATTTACATATGGTTGGAGTTCCTTTCTCTGTCTCATTCTAAAAATTAATTCCAAAGATTAAACAAGCCTGTAGGTATGTTTTCTTATGGGTGTCTATTGTGTATTTAGAGTTAATCAAGTTAGTTACAGAGCTGAGATTGGGAATTGCTACTTTAAAACTGGTTAGAAATAGCTTGTTGTTTAGACCAAAGAAATTGAAGGTTAATTAAGTCAAACTTACTGGTGCCCCCCAGATCTAAACCACATTTTCTTTCAATACAGGATGGAAACTACTTTTCTCCACCTTTCTGAATCAGATAGTCTCTACCTGTAGATAAACTGTCTTGTTCCTTTAATTTGATGTCTCTTATTCTATTGTACCCCTGAAAGCTCTGAAGTGAAATGTAGATGATGTAATTTTGTTGGTATTTCTGTTTGAATGGTTGTTGCATTCTGAAAATGATAGGAACTGTATGACATAAGAAGGAAAAGAAATACTGAAAGATATATGCTTCTAATATGTGTATAGCTTTGAAATATTAAAAGAAATTGCCTTAAAGGAGGGAACTCTCATTAATACTGTGGTGACCTTCTAAGGCACGGATGGGCAAATTTTTTGGCCCGAGGGCCACATCGGGGTTGTGCAACTGTATGGAGGGCCGGGTAGGGAAGGCTGTGCCTCCCCAAACAGCGTGGCCCCCTTCCACTTCCCACCTCCTGATTGCCCCCCTCAGAACGCCCAACCCATCCAACCCCCCCGCTCCTTGTCCCCTGACTGCCCCCTCCCAGGACCCCCACTCCCTATCCAACCCCCCTGCTCCCTGTCCCCTGACTGCCCAAACCCCTATCCACACCCCTGCCCCCTGACAGCCCCCTCGGGATTCCCATCCACTATCCAACCGCCCTCTGCTCTTTGTCCCCTGACCACCTTCTCCTGGAACCCTGTGTCACTAACTGCCCCCAGGGCTCTCACCTCCTTATCCACTCCCCCCTGCTACCTGTCCCCTGACTGCCCTCCCGACCCCTATTCACATGCCCGCCCCCTGACAGGCCCCCCCAGGACTCCCACTCCCAACCCTCCCTGTTCCGCATCCCCTGACCCCCCCTCCTCCCTGACCTCCCGCCCCCCGCTCCCCGCCCCCTTACCAGCAGCAGGAGCTCACAGCCATGACACCTGGCCAGAGCCAGCTGTACTCCCCATGCTGTCCAGCGGAAGCAGCAGGCCAGCAAGCGGCCCACGCGGCGGCGTGGCTGCAGGGGAGGGAGTCAGCGGGGGAGGGGCCGGGGACTAGGCTCCCCTGCTGGGAGCTCGGGAGCCGGACCAGGATGGTCCCGTGGGCCAGATGTGGCCCGCGGGACATAGTTTGCCCACGTCTGTTCTAAGGGTGACCAGATAGCACTTGCAAAAAATCAGCACACTTTTTTTAGGGAGATTTGGGGGGGGGGGGGGGGGGGGGGAGGGAGGATAGTTGCGTATATAAGACATAGCCCCTAATATCGGGATGGTCCTGATAATATCGGGAAAGGTGGTCACTCTAGTTAATTCAAAAATCTTTGGGGCTTGTACATACTAGTGCTTACTTCAGTATAACTTATGTCACTCAGGGGTGTAAATAAGCCACCCCCCATGAGTGACGTAAGTAACACTGACCTAAGTGCTGGTGTGGCCAGCGCTATGTCGGTGGGAGAAGTCTCCACCTGACATAGCTTCTGCTCCTCAGGGAGGTGGAGTAATTATGCTAATTTTTAAAGATGGGCTAATCTAGTGCCCATCTTTAAAAAAGGGAAGGAGGAGGATCCAGGGAACTACAGGCCAGTCAGCCTCACCTCAATCCCTGGAAAAATCATGGAGAAGGTCCTCAAGGAATCAATTCTGAAGCACTTAGAGGAGAGGAAAGTGATCAGGAATAGTCAGCATGGATTCACCAAGGGCAAGTCATGCCTGACTAACCTAATTGCCTTCTATGATGAGATAACTGGCTCTGTGGATGAGGGGAAAGCAATGGATGTGTTATTCCTTGACTTTAGCATAGCTTTTGATAGGGTCTTCCACAGTATTCTTGCCAGCAAGTTAAAGAAGTATGGGCTGGATGAATGGACTATAAGGTGGATAGAAAGCTGGCTAGATCATCGGGCTCAACGGGTAGTGATCAATGGCTCCATGTCTAGTTGGCAGCCAGTATCAAGTGGAGTGCTCCAAGGGTCAGTCCTGGGGCCAGTTTTGTTCAATATCTTCATTAATGGTCTGGAGGATGGTGTGGACTGCGCTCTCAACAAGCTTGCAGATGACACTAAACTTGGAGGAGTGGTAGATACGCTGGAGGGTAGGGATAGGATACAGAGGGACCTAGACAAATTAGAGGATTGGGCCAAAAGAAACCTGATGAGGTTCAACAAGGACAAGTGCAGAGTCCTGCACTTAGGATAGAAGAATCCCATGCACTGCTACAGACTAGGGACCGAATGGCTAGGTAGCAGTTCTGCAGAAAAGGACCTAGGGGTTACAGTGGATGAGAAGCTGGATATGAGTCAACAGTGTGCTCTTGTTGCCAAGAAGGCTAATGTCATTTTGGGCTGTATAAGTAGGGGCATTGCCAGCAGATCGAGGGACCTGATCGTTCCCCTCTATTCGACATTGGTGAGGCCTCATCTGGAGTACTGTGTCCAGTTTTGGGCCCCACACTACAAGAAGGATGTGGAAAAATTGGAAAGAGTCCAGCGGAGGGCAACAAAAATTATTAGGGGGCTGGAGCACATGACATATGAGGAGAAGCTGAGGGAACTGGGATTGTTTAGTCTGCAGAAGAGAAGAATGAGGGGGGGATTTGATTGCTGCTTTCAACTACCTGAAAGGGGGTTCCAAAGAGGATGGATCTAGACTGTTCTCAGTGGTAACAGACGAAAGAACAAGAAGTAATGGTCTCAAGTTGCAGTGGGGGAGGTTTAGGTTGGATATTAGCAAAATCTTTTTCACTAGGAGGGTGGTGAAGCACTGGAATGGGTTACCTAGGGAGGTGGTGGAATCTCCTTCCTTAGTGGTTTTTAAGATCAGGCTTGACAAAGTCCTGGCTGGGATGATTTAGTTGGGGTTGGTCCTGCTTTGAGCAGGGGGTTGGACTAGATGACCTTCTGAGGTTCCTTCCAACCCTGATATTCTATGAACAGAGAGTTCTCTCCCATCAGCATAGAGCATCTGCACTAGCAGCACTACAGCGGCGCAGTTACATCCGTTTGGCTGCACCACTGTAGCAATTCTAGTGTAGGCTAACCCTTGGAAATGAATTAAATTTAAAATGCTCCTATGAGAAAAGAAACAAAGAAATGTGTTATACACCAATGCCTCCTTCTGGACATCAAAGAACACAGCAGAGACCCCAGAAGAACAGAAATCTGAGAGCTAATTGACGAGTGTCAAATAGAAAATAAGAAGATTGCCCTTAGGTTACAAAGTCCTGACATCCCTGCCATCGCGGATTGCCAGTGACAATTACAGAAAACCAAGAGGTGACTGTGGTGCACTAAACAGCTGAAGTAAGTGGAACTTCTCACTGTGCGAGAGGTTAATCATGTGTTTGGCTTTTCAGGACTGGAATCCAAAGGAGGACTGGGATGTCCTAATTAGATTATTTTAAAAAGTTTGTATTTTAACACCACATGGTTCCTTTTACTTGGATAAAATCTTTTACTTAACCTTGTCTTCTCATTCTCCAATCTCCCCTTATTTAAAAACATAACCAGAACAAGCAATTCAAACTATTTCCAGAGGAGCTGTGTGTCCCACTCAAGAAATTTAAAATTCTCAACTATGATCAGAATCTAGAAGAGATTTTTATTTTGGATAGCATTACTGAGTACACTTATCTAGATACTGTACTTATGGTCTTAATCATTAGCTTCTCTCTTCTGTGGCATGTGAGTTTTAAAGAAATAGCTACTTAATATACCTTTTTAGCTTTCTCTTCTCTTCTTTTCCTTCGCAGTTCCTCAATTCTTGCTTCTCGTTTCACATCCTCTCCAATTTTCAGCAGAAGTAACATCTCTTTTTGTTTCCATTCCTAAGGATCACAGATTTATCATATCATGCCAAAAGGTGATAATTATATGTGTATTTTATTTTGTACGTACAACTTTTCTGCTGCTTCATTTAATAATTTTCTGTTCCTTATTG
Organism: Trachemys scripta elegans; assembly: GCF_013100865.1. Classification (NCBI taxonomy): domain Eukaryota; kingdom Metazoa; phylum Chordata; order Testudines; family Emydidae; genus Trachemys; species Trachemys scripta. The sequence continues at coordinate 38,513,374 of NC_048306.1, forward strand.
GTATATTTTAAACACTTTGGGCCAAATTCATTCCTAGTGTCAGATCACTGCAGTCAATGATGTAACCACAGCGATAAATTTGGTACCTATAAAATTATTTTTCCAACATATTAAATTCTACAAATGGCAGAAAGATTATTGAATTGACAGTGGGCTGGTGGGATAGCAGAATGACAAGCATTTTTCATGACTTTTCTTTCAGCCATGATCTGTTTAGAATCACTGCCTTGCAAAGCTACATGTTCTGACACTTGCACCACAAAGCCCTGTGGTTACCCCTCTTCAATGCAGCTTAATTTCCCTGCTTGCAGTCAGAACTTTGCATCCAGAAACATTCTACTTGTATTCACTTTGTCCCTACAAATTGTCATAAGCACCGATCCCGCTATTTAGTCTTGTAAACACCTGCTTGTGACTGGAAATCAGGGATGAAATCCTGCCTCATTGAATTCAATGGGAGTTTTACCATTGACTTAAAGGAGCCAGGACTTCATGTCAGGTACACAACTAATGGTAGGATTTGAGCCTGTAAAAAGCAGGCCTAAAGGGGAAACATTATCTAGAAATCAGGGCCATAAAGTATTGATATGTAACTCTGCCTATCAGGCTTAAATATTTACAGGTTCTTTTTTACTTACATATACCTGGATCTTGTAAACTCTTAGGCACATGTTTATTACTAGGCATGTCAGCAACCCTACTGACCTCAGTGGGACCGCTCAGACACTTGATGTAAAGCACATGCATAAGTGTTTGCAGGAGTGGGTCCATATTCATCAACTTTTTAAAATTCTTTGTGGACTTGCTTGTAAACTCATTGGCTGCTGGCAATTTTAATTATTTGTCAATTGTCTCATTAAGATGTGTGTTGTGTATATATAAATTGTATAGTGTCTTTCAATTTCTTGTTTCTAACCTCCTCCATTTTTATATGAAGAATAGGTTGTTTCTTTTTCTTTTTTTCGTATTGCCTTTTCTCTTCCTCAGCCTGTTGAAGGAGATGTCTTTCTTCCGCGATGCACTTAATTTTTTCCAGTTCTTTATTAATCATGTCTACATATCTTTAAATAGAAAATGTAAATCATTGGTAAGAATCAGCTGGAGTCATCTTACTCAGTCAATTTTCTGCTCAGTCCCTGCTATCGTCTTTGCCTGAGTTTCTGTTTGCTTAAGCCAACTGAAGAATTTACAATTGACTTCACAAATGTCTAACATAATTCATACCCAGTAAATTAACAATTCTAATACATTTAGATCTTTCATAATTTAGACTCAATAAAAATAAGGCCCCAGCCTTGCAAGGAGTTCCATGCAGTCCCCCACAGACACTCCCAAATTGTAAATTATTATGTGTCTTATACCTGTTCCTCATCTGTCTTTCTCGTTCTTGTAAATTTTCTCTTTCTTCTCGGAGCAGCCACTCTCTGAAGTGAGAGGTGTCCGCACCTTCTGGAAGCAGAATGGGATCCCGTAGTTTTGTCACTTGTTTTTCAAGCATTTTCTGAAAATCAAGAATGGATTTTAGGGCTTGATTTACTAGAAATGCTTTCACCAGGCACCAGTCTGTGTCTCTGCATTGAAACTTAAAATACTTAACAGAAAAGAATCTGCTGAGGGCCAAACCCTCCCCTTTACACCAAAATGACATGGAAAGGCGGGACATGCAGTTCGTAGGTATGATGGGGTATACAAACTCCACGCTGGGCAACAGAGTTAACGAGCTAATGTGGCTCAGGTGGGCCTGCTCCACCACACCTGGGAGACATGTCAGACTTGGAGAGAGGAGCTTAAAAGGGAGAAACCCAGTTCAATCACTGGCAGATCAGCAAGGAGAGCTGACTGACTGACTGACTGACTGACTGACTGACTGACTGACTGACTAACTAACTAAAGGCAAGAACTCTTTAGCTACCTGCTGCCTGGTGAGGGAAGCCCTGTTGCAAGTCCACCTGTGATGGGACCATTTCTTTATGCTAGCCAGTGAGTCTAGTTGGGATCATTGCTTTGCAGAAGCCCTCTGAGAGATTTACCATATCTCTGGGATGATTTGTTTGTGTTTACTTCTTTTCTTGTCAACCCCCAGAAAGGGAAGACTAACTGGGGCTCTGCTGGAGGGCTGAGCCTCTTAAGCTTGGACTGGCATGCTGGAACACCTTGAGTGCTGGGGCTACCCAGGCCTAGGGGGTGCCATGGTGTGGAAACCCTGGTGACAGTAGGCTACTGCAATTATGTGGCATGTTCCCCTTTGGAATGAGCAACCACACCTTTAACTACAGCTTTGTCCTGCCCCTTTGTTCCCTGTCCTCCCACCCCATCCCGGGTTCCTTGCCCTACCTGAGCATTTGGAGCAGTTTGGAGCTACCTACACCCCTTTTTGAAAACGTCTGCAGCATGCTGAGAAGGGAAACTCCCTCTTTGAGTGACTCACTCACGTCTACACTACGGGGTCAAGTTGACCTAAGTTATGCAACGCCAGTTACGTGAATAATGTAGCTGGAGTCAATGTAGCTTAGGTCAACTTATTGAGGTGTCTACACCACACTGGGTCGATGGGAGAAACTCACCTTATGCTTCTCATTCCAGTTGAGTACCGGAGTCGATGGGAGAGCGATCGTCTTCACTAAATTGACCCCGGTGGATCGATCACAACAGCATCGATCCACCAGTAAGTGGAGACAAGCCCAAACTGCCAAATTTGACAGTGTAGACTTTTGAGAGGTCTGGTCTTTAGCTTTTCCATTTCTTTGTTTTAGAAAATAGTTACCTGCTCCCTGAGGGTTATATTGTGCCTTTGAGCACATCAGACATGTCTGGGAGGAAACTGGGGAGTACGGCAGTAGTATTGTAAGCTTTGCATTTCACCCTTAAAACATCAGCTGTACAATCAACTCCTAGAATGTTGTCTCTCAATCAGCTGCTAAGATCCCTCCCATTTCAAGTTGTTAGCAGGGGACTAACCAGGGCTGAAGAGAGGTGGTTGAAAAAGAAGAAAGCGAAGAGGAAAGCACAGTGGGCCTCAGGCACTAGGGGTGCACCAGCTTCATCCTCTGGTCCTGTGCCGTATGCCTGCTCTATGCGTGGTATGGACTATTGCTCAAGAATTGGACTGTGTTGACACTTGCAGTGCTGCAGCATGATTTGCGGTAACTGAATTGCTGCTTACACCATTGTCTTTCAACCTGGATGGTTGCCGCCAAAAACAGTGGACTCACTAACCATGCTCAGACATCAGCTTTATAGGCCATATAGTAGGCACAGAAGAGTGTGTTCTCAAAACTTTGGTAACAGTCCCACTGACTTTCTAATTCAGGATTGGGTAAACCCCAGTGGGAGGCTCTGCAGTCACTGTAACTTTTTTAGCTGACTGCTATTTTGTGTTTGTTTTTGAAACAAAACAGAATTTTAACTACTTTTAATTAACTTACTTGTTCTCTCATATAATTTTTTTCAAACTCTAACTTGAGGGTGGTCAGATACTGCCGGTATTCATTGAATTCCTTTAGTGAACACACAACCTAAAAAGAAAAAGATGTTGCATCGAAAATAGTTATTTGCTATATATAGTCATGGATCAAAATACATTCATGTACAGTCCATATTACTATCTTTACAGAGATCCATAGGTTGCTTATCAATAACTATGGTTCTCTGAACATACTACCTCTGCCAATTTCCCACTGTAGAAGCTGCTGCTATGCAAGCCACAGAATTATTTCAAAATAGTGACCTGTGAGAGATCATGCGTGCAGGTCCTTTGGATCCAGCCTTCTAAACGAAGAGTGTAAAACTTTTCTCCATCTAAACATCCCTAACTTCATATCTCTCTGCTGGATGGTGCAATCATGGAACCAAAACCCTCTTTTTGCACAGGATTAGGTTTTTGCTAAATCTTTATATTTTTATAGCACTTAAAAGAAAATCTGTTAGGTCTGTCTGACATGGCAGCTTCTTCTTTAGCTGTGGCCCTGGTCAGGGATCCTTCTCATGAGACTGTTATAAGATGAAGTTTGCTGTGTTGGAAAAGGGGGCTATCGAATTGGTACCAAAACTGCACACAGGAAAGGGACTTTATTTATGGTATTTTCTTATTTAAAAGAAAAATGAGAATTATTCACAGACTCTTTGTCTAAAAACAAATCTTTTGTGCAGCTTTCTTGGAAAGGTAAAAGTGCATGTGATTACTCTGGGGAACATCATCTTTCCTTTAATAGTCAAGATTGCTTTAGAACCCTCGGCCTTTGGGATGTGAACATTACTTCCATATATCAACAAGGTAAAGGCACAAGAAATATGTCATGTTCAAGTAGGCAACAATTAATATCAGTACGAGCTTCGAGAATTGTCTGTCAATAATACTGAGCGCTGGCTGTTGGCCATTTTACCCATACTTGCCCATTTTGCTTTCTTAGGTCTGACTTCTCCCCTTTACATTGCTCTCATAGTGCAAATTGGCCTTAAAGGAAGTGACTAAAATTTCAGGCCTTAATTTTCATTTGTCCATTTACTTTTTAAGGGTTAAATTCAGACCTGGGGCAAGAGGGGGCAACTCCATTGACTTCAGTGGACTGAATATGACCCTATAACTCTACATTGTTCTTACTGATAGAGTTAGATAGGTTTTTCCGGAAGTAATTGATTATTGCTTTCTTAATCTTTCTTAATTCTCTATTTCAGATTTTAACCTCCAGGGTTCATCGTTAAAAAGTTTCAGGTTTACCTTTGCAACTAGATTACTGTGGTATTAACTCTATTTCTTGCACTTCCCTATAATTATGATCGGGAACCCAGAATCCAGGCCTGATTCAGCAAAGCACATGTGGTTAACTTTAGGCACATGCTTAACTTCCATTGATTTCAAAAGACTGCCTGAGCAAATGATTAAATGTATTTTCACTTTAGACACACTATGAAGGAAAATAACAGCAGCACAGTATTGTATGGCAAGGCTCCACCAAGACACAGTGGTCTCAGTCCTGCCTTCTGTGGCATTTATGTGTGCAGGCGGGGAGAAGGAATAGGGAGCCTGTGACGTGGTGTACCAGGAGTTTGATGCCCCCCGCCGCAGGCCCTGTTGCCTTGGCACATCATGCTGGAAGATGTTCTTCTGGAGGAAAAGAGTGGAGAATTTAAACTGGCAACAGCTGCCTAGAGAGGCCACCCAGGATCATGTGCTTATAGAACCAATGAGAACCGGTCCCCCAATGGCTAGAAGGGTCAGAGTAGGCAAAAGCCAGTCAGGGCCAAGGGGTAAAAAGGGCTGGCTCCTTCTTCCAGGGGGCAGTTCTGGATGAAACTGGGAAAGGGGAGAAAGGACTTCCCCATCTTAACCTAAAAGCCCGGCCTGGTTAGGGACCTAACTCTGACTGCACTTCTTGATCAAGCCAGTGAAATTCCATGATCTAAAACAGTCTTTAGAACCCAAGTGGCCTCTTGAGCTGGATTTCCACAGTTGAAAAATTAAAAGGAGAAACTTGTTTCATGCGATACCCCACTGATTCGGATGAACCTGAGACAGAGCCTCTTCTCTCTAATGAAATAACCAGACAGAATCTGTCCATAGACAGCGATAAAAGAGATGCACATTGACCCATACGCAGCACCCCAGCAGAAAATGAAGAATGTCCAACACCTAGCTGGCTAGTGTGTTTGCCACCATCGATGGCTAAAGGGGCATGACACTTCTTCTCCAAGTAACATACTTCTGCCTTGCATCGTGGTGGCTCATTGTGTTGGCTGTATGACTATTTACCCACCACTGATGCCAGCTACATGTGTTTTCTAGGAAGGCAAGATAAACTCTAAAGTAATAATATGGGTGGGAATTTCAAAAGTGCTTAGTGTTGGCCTCACTCTGTTTCCATGGAAATCCAAAGTAAAGCTGCCCTTACCTTCAGTAGGAACAGAGTTAGGCCAGAACAGAGTGCTTTGAAAATCCCATTGACATAAATATTCATAACATCTTATTTAACCTACTTTGTTATCGTTGGTGACATAACCTCCTTTCTTTAATCTCCGTAGATTATTTTTGCGCTTGTAATAGGAACGCAAATGTGGATCATGTAGACTTCTATATTTTGTTGTCATTAAGCGACAGTAAGGATCACCAAGATCAAAGCCACTAGGAGGTTGATAAAGCTGTAAAAATATATATTCAAAAGTATTAACAGAATATTACCTATCTGAAAAAGAGATAAAGAAGTTTCACAGTTCCTAAACACACTGACCAACAATTTCAAACAGGGGGCTGGATTAATTCCTGCTTTCAGCAGTTGCATTAGGTATGATTTTTTTTTACCCAAACGAAAGAGTGCTGTATTTGTGGTACTCTTAACGTGAGAATAACTTGTGTCTTAATTTTAAATTTGTTGGCTTTTGGATGACTGCTCTACTGGCTGCAGTACTGAGAACTAATTATTTTGGATATTTATAGAGAATTTCAGTTGCTCTATGAACATTTAAAAATGTATGTCTATAGACACAATTTTGCCCCTGTAGTGAATTGTGCCCAAGTTCTGTATTTGCAATCTGTTCATGTCTTTCTCTGGAAATTCTTCATGTCTTTCTCTGCAGTTGCAAAATTGTGGATGCTGTTCATGGTAGATGCAGGACTGGACTTGCAAAAATGGAAACCTGGTTTGAAAATCCCTAAGATTTTATTCAGCTATTTTGAATTAATATAAAATTCTGTAGTCATTCAGAAAAACTACAGGCAAAATTCTTTAGATGTTCTTTTTCTTCAGTTTTCAATATATTGTTCCAAAACAATACACCTCTACTTCGATATAACGCTGTCCTTGGGAGCCAGAAAATCTTACCATGTTATGGGTGAAACCACATTATATCGAACTTGCTTTGATCCACTGGAGTGTGCAGTCCCCTCCCCCCCGCCCACTCCGGAGCACTGCTTTACAGCATTATATCCAAATTTGTGTTATATTGGGTCGTGTTATATCGGGGTAGAGGTGTATATGGTTGAGACTGGGGCTGGTTGTACAAGGAGACTGGTCCCGGGAGACAGTGGGGGAAACACAGAGGAACATGGATGGAGCTAATTGGCTGAGACAGGGTGAAGAACACTGACATCAGATGTGGTTCTGGAGGCGGGCAGGGAGCAGGGGAGACTGGGACTGACTGGAGAAGGAGACTGGGACTGGAAACCAGTAGGAGAAAACATAAAAAGGGGAGAAGAAAGGAGATCTGACAAGGAGCTATAACAATAGTTACTGTAACAATTCTGACCAGGAGCTGAGATGTGGGTGGGGGGAGAACTGGGGCTGGCTGGCATAGGTAACTATTATTCTGGCATTTCTTAAATTTCGTGTGCTTGATATTTCAACCTTAATAATGTTCTTTCAAGATCATTTTTGTGTATGTGTAATAGGATATAAGATGTTAAGACATATAAAAGAGTAAAGAGACCAGTTTCCAGAAAGGGATTTACCTTATCATATAAATTAATTACAGTAAATTCCATGCCAAAAAAATATTGCAATGCAATAGTAAACTAGAAAATATTACCACATGTAAGAACCTAGGAATTTCCCTTCCAGGTCAGACCATGGGTCCATTTAGTCGAGTATTCGGTCTCCCAAGGGGCTAGTGCCAGCTGCTTCAGAGGAAGGTACAAGAAACCATGCAGTGGGCAGTTATTAAATCTTCTGTGATGGGGTACAACAGGCATTTACTGCCTTACTGACACTCTGTTCGTTGCAATACCCAGGTCCACGAAGTGGTCTTTTAAGAAGAGAAGGGCAGTGAGTTTGGACCTCCAGTGGTTTCCTAGAAAGGCCTCCTTGGGTCAGTAGCTGATGAAACTAGTGAAACTTGGTTCTCCAGCAATTAGAAGAGGTGGGAGCCAGAAGAGGCCAATCAGGACCCAGCAGACCAGCTAAAAAGGTCTAGCTGCTTTGTAATGCTACACTAAACACCTAGAAGCAACTAGATTTGGAAGCCGCTACTACAGCTGAATTTAGTAATGCCGTATCTAGATCTTATGCTTTTGACAATTCTGCTAAATCTAGCAACAGTAGCAGCTTTGAAATCTAGCATTACTTCTAAGACTAGCAACAACTGTTACCAGGTTTACTAGTCATGCCAAATTTAGCCTGCCTAACTGGGAGCTGAACACAGATTTAATAATAATGTCCTAATCATCATTCTTAAAGAAAATGATTCCATACTTACTGATTTTGGGGGGGAAAATATTTTATGGGTGGAGAACAGCTTGGAATTTCATTCAGATACATTTATTTAAAACACACAAATGACTGGAACTAATATATCAGCTAAAAACGGCATGAAAAAGAACTAAGCCTTACTAGAAATTTTCTCTGAATCTTGGGGCTTGTCTACATGGCACATGAGCACTATAGTTGCCATATTTAGCAACTGTTGTCACATGTGATAGTAATGCCAAATGTTTACATACTACTGTAGTTTTCTTAATGTTAATTTTTTAGTTCAGGGAGAGTCAAACTGTGGGTCAGGACCCCAAAGAGGGTCTTCACCACATTTTAATGGGTTCACCAAAGCTGGTGTTGGCCCTGGGCCCCAGCAAGTCTGAAGCCCAAGCCCCACTGCCCAGGGATAAGGTTACATGCCCTCCACCCAGGGCAGAAGCCCTTGGGCTTCACTTTGCCCTGCCCCCACCACTGCCCGCAGGGCCAGCGCTTCCATTTAGGCGACCTAGGCAGTCACCTAGGGCGCCAGGATTTGGGGGGGCGGCATTTTGCTGCCCTCAGTGGCAATTCAGCGGCGGGGGGGTGTCCTTCCACGCTCCGGGTCTTCGGCGGCAATTCTGCGGCGGGTCCTTCACTCGCTCCCGGACCCACTGCCGAAGTGCCCCGAAGACCGGGAACGCGGAAGGACCCCCCTGCCGCAGAATTGCCGACGACGACTGGGAGCGCGGAAGGAATCCCGTGTAGGGCGCCAAAAACCCTGGTGCCGCTCCGGCCTGCCCGTGGTGGCGGGACTTGGGCAGTGGGGCTCGGGCAGGCTCAGTCTTCGGTCCCCTCTCCTGGGGTCATGTGGTAATTTTCTTTTGTCAGAAGGGGGTCACAGTGCAATGAAGTTTGAGAACCATTGTTTTAGTTCATAATTAGGGCCCTACCAAATTCATGGCCATGAAAAACGTTTCACGGACTGTGAAATCTGGTCTCCCGCTGTGAAATCTGCTCTTTTGTGTGCTTTTACCCTATACTATACAGATTTCACAGGGGAGACCAGCATTTCTCAAACTGGGGTCCTGACCCAAAAGGGAGTTGCAGGGGGGTCACAAGGTCATTTTAGAGGGATCGCAGTATTGTCACACTGCCTTTAGAGCTGGGTGGCTGGAGAGTGGCAGCTGTTGGCCGGGCGCCAAGCTCTGAAGGCAGTGCCCCACCAGCAGACGTGCAGAAGTAAGGGTGGCAATACCATATCATGCCACCCTTACTTCTGCGCTGCTGCCTTCAGAGCTGGGTGGCCAGAGAGTGGCGGCTGCTGACTGAGGGCCCAGCTCTGCAGGCAGCAGCACATAAGCAAGGATGGCAATACCATACCATGCCATCTTTACTTCTGTACTGCTGCTGGTGGCTACCTGCCTTCAGAGCTGGGCAGTTGGAGAGTGGCAGCTGCTGGCCAGGAACCCAGCTCTGAAGGCAGAGCCACTGCCAGCAACAGCACAGAATTAAGGGTAGCACCACCACAACCCCCCCTACAATAATCTTGCAACTCCCCCCCAGTTCCTTTTTGGATCAGAACCCCTACAATTATAACACCATGAAATTTCACATTTAAATGGCTGAAATAATGAAATTTACTATTTTTTAAATCCTATGACCGTGAAATTGACCAAAATGGACCATGTATTTGGTAGGGCCCTATTCATTATCCTTGACTATGGGGAAATATGCCAAATACAAGAGGAAGTACAGAGTTGAATGGGAAAAGATGAATGAAATGAAATTATGGTTGAAGCAAAGTCCAAGTAATGAGGATTCAGCTTACTTTACTGCATGGAGAACAGAGCTGTGACCACAGCTAAATGACATAAGAAAGCATGCTATCAAAAGTTCCAAGCATAAAAGTACTATGATCCCCATTACATCAGGGCCATCACAGCCAAGACTGGAAGATTCAAAATTTACTGCTAAGAAGGAGTCAGTGAAAGAACCGAAATAGTAACTGCTGCCATATTGCATGTCTTTTATCTATTAGGGCAGTTGATCACGTGGTTGATTTTGTTGAGGACAAAAATGCCTGAAGAAATTATATCTAAGCACTGCACTCATCAAAAATGTGATTTGTCTTTGTTTTGCTGATGGACTGTATAAGGATATTGGAAATTCAAACTTTTCTCTTCTAGTAGATGAATATATTGATGTTGCAGTTTAAAAGAGTGTGTGTGTGTGTGTGTGTGTGTGTTACTATAGCAATTCCTTACAGAAGATCATTACTGGTTTCTTAAGTTTGGTTCCAGTCATCTCAACAACAGCAGATGATATCTTCTCTGCTCTTGATAGTAATTTGAGGAAAATTAACATAAACATTGAAAATTGTATTGGAATTGACACAGATGGTGCCAATATATGTGAATCCAGTCAGTCACTCTTCACCAAAAGTGCAGAAAAAGTGTCCAAACTTGGTATTGTTCAGTGTGTTTGTCACACAGTTCATCTCAGTGCTTGCAAAGCAATCAAAGAAATTCCGTCTTGTATTGACTTTTCATGAGGGAAACATATTCTTGGTTTAAAGTGAGCACAACGCCTCATGAAGCATACCAATAAATATACACTCTTATCAATGATGGCGAAACTCCTGCAGTGTTTGTTCAGTTTTCTCAGACAAGACGACTGTCTGGTTCTGAAGCCGTAGTCAGAATCCTTGATTCTTGGATTGAAATCAAAACATATTTCCAATTCGCAAGTTCTCGTGAGCATTGCTGAATAGCTCGAATACTCAGTGACATGGATAGTGATGAGAGTAATAGGCTGTATCTCCTGTTTCCGAGGTCAGTCTTATCTGAGTTTCTGCTCAATAATTTGCTTTTCCAGAAAACAGAAGTAGATAATTCTCTTTATTGAAAAAGTTTAAAGCATTTGCCTTTTCTCTGTTGAAATGCATCTTTCATCCAGTGCATGTCAGACTGCATGTCAACCTAGATTTTGTTTCCATTTACCTCCCTCTTGACAAGGTTGACTTAATTTTGAATTTCACATTGAATTACAAGCACTGAGCTTTGATCCTGCTTTCAAGACTACTTTGAAAGAAAGGTGTTCCAATTTTCAGCAAGTAGTTGTGGCAGAAGTTTTGAAGAGACTTCCTCCAGCACTCACTGTACTTCACAAAATCAAACACTTCTCTGTCTCATTGTTTGAACCAAATTAGTCAAGTGACTTTCTAAGAACTGCCATTAGAATTACATTTTGCCCAGTGTGAAATGTCAGACCTGGAGAACCAGTGGTGTAATTTGATATTAATAGATTGGACTGCGACAACTGGACCAATCCCAACTGATGCTGCCACTTTCTGATGCAAAGTGAAAGACTACAAAGATCCACTTGGCAGACGTCCTTTTGATGAAATTTTACAGTATGCACTGAACATACTATCCCTGACAATAAGTAATGTTGTAATTGAGAGTCTTTTCTACAATGAATTTGGTAACAAGCAAGATTCAAAATAAGATAATGGCAGATTAACTAAATGCCATTTTAATTATCAGAGTTTCCCTCAGTAACTGTGGAATATGTTGCAAATCATTCACTCCAACATGAGAGATGATTGTCCATTTAGAACAGATGTATGATTTTTAAGCAAAAAAAGTAATAGCAATGTCAGTGGCATAAGTAATTCTAATCTAACAGAGGACAATTCTGATGATGCTGAGATGATATTCCATGTGCTCAAAGAGGAGGATGTAATCAGCTGTTAGTTTTACTTCTTTTCTAAATAGCACTAGATTTTGGTTTTGTAGTTTTTGTACCTACTTTCAAATAAACTAAGTACTTTTCTCACCTGACTGGCAAAAACTCCAGCTTTGATGTTGGCAACACTGCTTTTATCAAATGATAGTTCTGGGTGAAGCAAGAAGAGCAGAAGAAGGATCTTTCCTTTCCCTTAAACCAAGAAGCCAGGCTTGATAAGAGTCTATTTCTGACTGCATTCAATGAGAGACTTTTGATTTACTTTGTGGCATGTAAGGCCGAGGCTATCCTGAGTTACACATTAATTGGAGTACTGAAAATTAGCGAGCTCACTTTGCTGCCATGAAAATAGAATGCAGTCTCAGTTAGAGTGCACTGAGGTGTTCTGACCTCACCTTGAGAACTTAGTGAAATGTCTCCAAGACAGTGAGTGAATTTACAAAGGACTCCTGAATCCTGAGCAAGTTTTATATATACAAGAGAAGATGAAACTAAAGAGTAGAAAGACAATTTCTGTGTGAGGAAGATGACCAGGCCAATGACACACACTGTGCTGGTGTTGTTGATATGTGCAAAATATGACAGACAAAAACAACAGATAACTCAGTGAAGGCTTCAGCTAAAAGCACTGAAAGAGCTGGGTATTCTGAGGAGCCAAGAGACCTAAGAGAAACACAATGTGCACCAAAGCCAAGAACTATGTAGATGGCAAAGAACTGGAAACATTTAATGGCTTCAACCAGTGGGGCACTCCTCTGCTGAGTCAGTCAGTCATCTGACCAGAATAAATGGAACTGGACAAGAAACAGGATCATAACTGAAATCAATGGAAGTTGCAGAGTGTTAGAACCTCTGACAATTATGCCACTAATTTGGCTTCTGATATATGGATTTAGGTGCCTAAATTTAGGCCATCAGGTTTGAATAGAGTTAGAGTTCAGATGTGTGGCAAACAGATCCACCTGGAGAAACCGATTTATCTTTAAATCAGACATATGAAGAAGTTAGTCAAGCAGTGATTTACTGGGGAATTTAAAGGAGCACCTGAGTGTTCCATGCTGAAAATCTTTTTCAGTTCAGGTCTTTCTGCTAGAAGGCTTGCTAGAGCTTGCAACACTTGTTCAGAAACCTCATGCCTCCTGAGCTTTCCCCTGTCAGGAAGCAGTATGACAGGGAGAAGTCTCCTGGGTTGGGATGGAGTGAAGTGTCTTGGGTCTGAGTGATCATCTCAGTATCATAAGCAGCAAACTGGTAGCTTCTTGATTAGGTAAATGACAAAGAGGTCTACTTCCAGCATCTCCCTACGAGGGGAAGATTAATCACTTTCAGATCCAGGTATCACTCATGACAGGGTCTGTTAGCAACTGCCTTGGTCAGTCTGTGACTGTTCTCTTTCCCTGCTGGTTAAGTAGTGACCAGAAATATCTTATGAGGCAAAACCCATTCTCACATCTACAGGACCTGGTGCCTCCCTGCTTCTTCCTGATTTTCCATTGGAAACAAGACCACCTTTTGGGAGACCAAGTCTCTCAAAGTGCTTAGTAGGCCTGCTCTCATGTCTAGAACATTTGTGTGTAGTTGCTGTTCCTGGTCTGAAGTCCCTCTGTGTGGTCTCCACATCCTGAGTGGATGTATTCATGGTGATTACAACATGTGCTATTAGAACTGAGAAATCAGGTCCTAGCTGAAGATTGTTCTTGACCACCACCAGGGCAGAGAGGCCCCAAAGCCATCTGCCACCTGCATGAAATGTGAGAGTCCCTGTGTAGCTCAGGTCCACTGAGGTTGGTTCCTGTGCAGACGTGCAATTCAGTACTGTGAATACTGTTGAGAACAAAAGATCTAACATATGTAGCAAGCTGACAAATCCCCTCCACCAGACTTAAGATATCCTGAATCAAATCCTGGGGTGGGAAAACTTTGAGCTGAACAATTCTACCAGGGCTTCTACTTATTTCAAATGCCTGCTGGGGAACTTTGGGTAGCTTATCATGAACCCTACAGATTTCAGCACCCTGGTGGTTGATTCATGGATGGCAGTTCCAGAAAGGAGAATACATGCACTCCCAACCTGTGCAGATAGACAACATCTTCTGAGCTTTCCATGAACACACATGACACTGACACTGGCCTAGAAGACAGTACATGGAATTGGAAGTGCTGTTCCCCTATTACAGATTTGAGGTATATCCTGTAATTGAGATGTATCCCTATATGCATGAGGTGGGATTTTCAAAGGATCCTAAGGGAATTAAGTACCCAAATTCCTTAGGCTCAATGGAAAATTCCAGCCAAAGCACTGTCCATAATGCATAGCCAGTTGCCTTTCTCTACAAGGGGCATGATCATAGAGCATTATTATTTGATCAGTGCCTCTAAATGGCTAGATAATGATAAAAGCCCTGCTGTCTTTTGGGTACCAGATAGTACTAGTACTTGGAATTCCTTCCTTTTCCCAGTGGCATGGATTTGATGGCTTTCTTTGATTACTTGCAGTATTTTTTCCTTATGAGTAAGTACACAAGAGCAGTAATTCTGCTTAGAAATGCCAGGACATTGTCTGTTAGAGCACTCAAGGACAATAAGGCCTTTGCGGAGAAACAAAATTAATTCTTTGCATCAGTCTTCACGGCTGAGGATGTGAGGGAGATTCCCAAACCTGAGCTATTCTTTTTAGGTGAAAGATCTGAGGAACTGTCCCAGATTGAGGTATCATTAGAGGAGGTTTTGGAACAAATTGATAAACTAAACAGTAATAAGTCACGAGGACCAGATAGTATTCACCCAGGAATTCTGAAGGAACTTAAATGTGAAACTGCAGAACTACTAACTGTAGTCTATAACCTATCATTTAAATCAGCTTCTGTACCAGATGACTGGAGGATAGCTAATGTGATGCCAATTTTTAAAAAGGGCTCAAGAGGTGATCCCAGCAATTACAGGCCTGTAAGCCTGACTTCAGTACCGGGCAAACTGGTTGAAACTATAATAAAGAACAATATTGTCAGACATATAGATGAACATAATGTATTGGGGAAGAGTCAACGTGGTTTTTGTAAAGGGAAATCATGCCTCACCAATCTACTAGAATTCTTTGAGGGGACCAACAAGCATGTGGACAAGAGGGATCCAGTGGATATAGTGTACTTAGATTTTCAGAAAGCCTTTGACGAGTCCCTGACCAAAGGCTTTTAAGCAAAGTAAGCTGTCATGGGATAAGAGGGTTAAAAGATAGGAAACAAAGGGTTGGAATAAATGGTCAGCTTTCAGAATGGGGAGAGGTAACTAGTGGTGTTCCCCAGGGGTCTGTACTGGGAACAGTCCTATTCAACTTATTCATAAATGATCTGGAAAAAGGGATAAACAGTGAAGTGGCAAAATTTGCAGATGATACAAAATTACTAAAGATAGTTAAAACCCAGGCAGATGGCGAAGAGCTACAAAAGGATGTCTCAAAACAGGGTGACTAAGCAACAAAATGGCAGATGAAATTTAATGTTGATAAATGCAAAGTAATGCACATGGGAAAGCATAATCCCAACTATATGGATAAAATGATGGAGTCTAAATTAGCTGTTACCACTCAAGAAAGAGATCTTGGAGTCCTTGTGGATAGTTCTCTGAAAACATCCACTCAATGTGCAGCGGCAGTCAAAAAAGCGAACAGAATGCAAGAAAGGGATAGATAACAGGACAGAAAATATCATGTTGCCTCTATATAAATCCATGGTATGTCCAAATCTTGAATACCGTGTGCAGATGTGGTCGCCCCATCTCAAAAAAGATATATTGGACTTGGAGAAGGTTCAGAAAAGGGCAACAAAAATGATTAGGGATATGGAATGGCTTCCATATGAGGAGAGATTAATAAGACTGGGACTTTTCGGCTTGGAAAAGGGACGGCTAAGGGGAGATATGATTGTCTATAAAACCATGACTGGTGTAGAGAAAGTAGATAAGAAAGTGTTGTTTACTACTTCTCATAACACAAGAACTAGGACTCACCAAATGAAATTAATAGGCAGCAGGTTTAAAACAAATAAAAGGCAGTATTTCTTCATACAACACACAGTCAACCTGTGGATCTCCTTGCCAGAGGATGTTGTGAAGGCCAAGTCCATAACAGGATTCAAAAAAGAACTAGATAAGTTCATGGAGGATAGGTCCATCAATGGCTATTAGCCAGGATGGGCAGGGATGGTGTCCCTAGCCTCTGTTTGCCAGAAGCTGGGAATGGGTGACAGGGGATGGATCACTTGATGATTATCTGTTCTGTTTATTCCCTCTGGGGCACCTGGCATTGGCCACTATTGGAAGACAGGATACTAGGCTAGATGGACCCTTGGTCTGACCCACTAGGGCCATTCTTATGTTCTTATGTTATTCTCCAACATACTCTGCATATTTAGTGGCAGGAGTGAGGAGTATAGAAAATGAGATGTGTTTTTCCCCCTCTATATTCAATTTTTTACCTTTTCACCCAGGGTTGTTCTATAGAACAATGTATTGGAGCCTGGTAGCAAGGGGAGCTTGGCACCAAGTGGCATATCCAAGAGCTGAGTAGGTCCTATGCCTAGTAACTGTCGTCTGTGACTGATCTAGAAAGAGAACACAGTCATGGGATTTCAGGCTGACATTTTAATAATCCATTTGCATTGCAATTATCATAAACAACCCTTTAAGTTTAGTAACTCAAACATTAGTTTCTAGCAGAGAACAAATGGCACAGCTTTCTAAGGGTGAGAGATTTAAAGGCTGGTCTCTATTTCTGAGCACAGAATTTGCAGGTGTAGTTGAGGTCACTAAGATGTCTGTGTGCTGACTACCCTCACATCAGTAACTGAAATGTCTAAAGGCCTGATACAAAGCCCACTGAGATCAGTGGGAAGAAATACATTGCAACTGTGGGTGAAAGCCAGAGGCTGGGATAAAGTGAGACTGAGTATCTAGCCCTAAATCTTTATTTAAAATCTAATCTGTAACGATCCAGGTGACACCAACAAAAAACTCAGAGCAACCCAAGAAGCAAAGACACATTTGTAAAGATTTTTATCATTACATTCAGGAAACTGTGGGCTGGGGTGGGAAGGAAGGACGTGCCCTCCCTGCATGCATCACTGTCCAACTTCTTTAATCAGTATGTCCAGGGTGTGTATCACATTTTCCTTCCCATTGGACTCAAATTTACCGCCTCCTCCTACCTCAGCCCCACCCCGGGAAGGCGAAATCCTCACCCCTTCTCCTCTCTCTCTCCCCCCATCCCCCCCGCAAGCTCAGCCATCATCTGGTAACTGGCAGAGAGACCATACTCCATGGCAGCCTCCTGCACTGCTCACCTGCTCAACTTCGATCCACTATGCCCTCTGTCTTCCAGTCTGGAGTCCCACCCCTCTACTCCAGCTTCTCCACCATCCTCACAACCCCTGCTCCAATCTCCCCCAGCCTCACCTCCGGCCAATCCCACAGAAAAGCCTCATGCCTCCAGACCAGTTTCCCCACCCAGCCTCACCCGCTCCATGTGCCCGGCACTCACCTCTCCCAGCTGCTCCTCTGGCCTCAACACCTCGTCCGCAGTCTGGGAACCAGCAGAGAGATAGTGCTCCATGGCCGCCTTCAGCATCCTCCAGTTGAGACTCGCCATCTCGGACCTCCAACTGCCGCCTCCAAGTTCTGGCCCCAACTGGGGCCTTTGAGCGGCGGTTCTAGAACTGCTGAGCACTCCTGCCCCATGAGTGTTCTATCACAATGACCTGGCTTCCCTCAAGCCAGGTGGTTTACGTGGCTTTCATCATTTGAGGAGAGATTCATGGAGCAGACTTGCTCCCTGTTCCTGAGTGATGTGCTGTGTCACCAGAGCCTCAAATGGTGGTTTGTCCTGTTCACATTACTCTACCCTGAGGGAAAGCAGGCTGTGGCACAGAACTCCTGCATGACCTGCAGCTTTCTGCTTCTGTCAGCGGCGAAGGTGATTCAGGCAGTGGCTCTACTCTCCATGGCAATGAGGAAGTCTTCAAAACTGCTGGAGGCAACTGCTTTATCTTCCCCCATAACAGTGATATCATTAGGGTGGCACAGGGTTGGCATTCAAACAGCAGATTATTTTGTGAGGTAGAACCTTAAAACCAAAGTTTTCACCGGCACCGAGGTTTGACTTGTCCTGCTTGGCCAAACATGCCCCACACACATACATACATTGCTCCACCACTTTCTAACCCAGAAGTGGCTGACTTTCGGTGGAGCTGTATGCACAGAGTCTGTGGAAGGCCATGAATCATTCAGGAATTTCCTAGGGTTACCATATTTTGTGCCTCCAAATGGAGGACACTCCACGGGGGCCCGGCCCTGCCCCCAGCCCCGCCCACGCTCACGCCCCAACTCCGCCCCCTCCCCAAAGTCTCCGCCCCCTCCCCTGCTTCCCGGGAAGCCTGAAGCAGGTAAGGGGGAGCGTGGGGGGAGGAGGCGCGGCCCAGGCTGGCTCCCCGGCGGCTCCAGCCTGGGTCGGCTCGGGCCCTGGGGGTGCCGGCCCCGGTCGACCACCCCCGGCCCACCCAGCACTGCCGGCCCCCGGCGGCCCGGCGCACCCCCCGACCCC